>NC_088244.1:16123238-16410738 GCF_036934945.1 Oncorhynchus masou masou
TAGGGAGAGGGTGAGAGAGAGAGGGGAGAGAGAGAGAGAGAGAGAGAGAGAGAGGGAGGGGGAGCGATACAGTAGACTAGAGCAATAGGGAGAGGGTGAGGGAGAGAGAGAGAGGGGGAGCGATACAGTAGACTCGAGCAATAGGGAGAGGGTGAGAGAGAGAGGGAGAGAGAGAGAGAGAGAGAGAGAGAGAGAGAGGGAGGGGGAGCGATACAGTAGACTAGAGCAATAGGGAGAGGGTGAGAGAGAGAGAGAGAGAGAGAGGCAGGGGGAGGGAGGGAGAGAGAGAGAGAGAGAGAGAGAGAGAGAGAGAGAGAGAGAGAGAGGGAGGGGAGCGATACAGTAGACTAGAGCAATAGGGAGAGGGTGAGAGAGAGAGAGAGAGAGAGAGAGAGAGACACAGACACTTGTATTCTTTCTTAAATGATTCATCTTCATTTCATTAAAACCTCACCACCATATATCTGAATATCTGGGTGGCTTAACCTGTGACATTTCAACTGACGGCTGCCACATCATTCTCTAAGCCACAGTATAAAAACACACACACACACATACGTCCTAATACCATCTAATAACACTGTAATATTCTGTACATGGTTGCACTACAGTATGTGACACTGTCTCACTCATTATTTACAACCAAGTAGGTGATTTAGTTAAATGCACTTGTATGATGTGGATAGTTGCTGTGGTGGTTGTACCTGTCACTGGTAAATTGAAATGATTGGTCATGATTTGGAAAGGCACACACCTTGTCTATATAAGGTCCAACAGTTGACAGTGCATGTCAGAGAAAAAAACAATCCATGAGGTCGAAGGAATTGTCCCTAGAGGGTCAGAGACAGGATTGTGTCGAGGCGCAGATCTGGAGAAGGATACCAAAACATGTCTGCTAGAGGTCGACCGATTATGATTTTTCAACGCCGATAACGATTATTGGATGACCAAAAAAAGCCGATACCGATTAATATGCCAATTTTTATGTTTGTAATAATGACAATTACAAGAATACTGAATGAACACTTTTATTTTAACTTAATATAATACATAAATAAAATCAATTTAGTCTCAAATAAATAATGAAACACATTCAATTTGGTTTAAATAATGCAAAAACAAAGTGTTGGAGAAGAAAGTAAAAGTGCAATATTTGCCATGTAAGAAAGCTAACGTTTAAGTTCCTTGCTCAGAACATGAGAACATATGAAAGCTGATGGTTCCTTTTAACATGAATATTCCCATGTAAGACGTTTTAGGTTGTAGTTATTATAGGACTATTTCTCTCTATACCATTTGTATTTCATATACCTTTGACTATTGGATGTTTTAATAGGTACTTTAGCATTGCCAGCCTAATCTAGGGAGTTGATAGACTTGAAGTCATAAACAGCTCGATACTTGAAGCACAGCGAAGAGCTGCTGGCAAATGTGCTGTTAGAATGAATGCTTACGAGCCTGCTGCTACCTATCACCGCTCAGTCAGACTGCTCTATCAAATATCAAATCATAGACTTAATTATAATATAATAACACAGAAATATGAGCCTTAGGTCATTAATATTGTAAACCATCATTTTGAAAACAAGATGTTTATTCTTTCAGTGAAATACGGAACCATTCCGTATTTTATCTAACGGGTGGCATCCCCAAGTCTAAATATTGCTGCTACATTGCACAACCTTCAATGTTATGTCATAATTATGTACAATTCTGGCAAATTAATTACGGTCCTTGTTAGGAAGAAATGGTCTTCACACAGTTCGCAGCGAGCCAGGCGGCCCAAACTGCTGCATATACCCTGACTCTGCTTGCACAGAACGCAAGAGAAGTGACACAATTTCCCAAGTTAAAAGAAATTCGTATTGATTTTAAGAAAGGCATTGATGTTTATGGTTAGGTACACATTGGTGCAACGAATGTGCTTTTTTCATGAGTGCACTTGTTAAATCATCACCCGTTTGGCGAAGTAGGCTGTGATTCGATGATAAATGAACAGGCACCGCATCGATTATATGCAACACAGGACAAGCTAGACAAACTAGTAATATCATCAACCATGTGTAGTTAACTAGAGATTATGTTAAGATTGATTGTTTATTATAAGATAAGCTTAATGCTAGCTAGCAACTTACCTTGGCTCCTTGCTGCACTCGTGTAATAGGCAGTCAGCCTGCCACGCAGGCTCCTTGTGGAGTGCAATGTAATCAGCCATAATCGGTGTCCAAAAATGCCGATTACTGATTGTTATGAAAACTTGAAATCGGCCCTAATTAAAACCTTTGGGCTAGGGGGCAGTATTTTGACGACTGGATGAAAAGCGTGCCCAAAGTAGACTGCCTGTTACTCAGGCCGAGAAGCTAGGATATGCATATAGAAAACACTCTAAAGTTTCTAAAACTTTTAAAATAATGTCTGTGAGTATAACAGAACTGATATGGCAGGCGATAACCCGAGGACAAACCATACAAAAAAATAATTCAGCCTATCACTGTTTCCAATGGCTGTCATGTTTATTATGAGGGTGAAAACCTCCCAGATTGCAGTTCCTAGGGCTTCCACTAGATGTCAGCAGTCTTTATAAAGAGTTTCAGGCTTGTTTTTGGAAACATTAGCTAGAATTTGAAGTTTTTCTTTTAGCTGTTGTGTATTCATGCGCGTTGATGAGAGCGCATTCTTTGTTGTTTATCTCTGGTAAAGACAATAACGATTCTCTATCTTAAGTTTTATTGTTTATTTACGTATTAGGGTACCTGAGGTTTGATTATAATCGTTGTTTGACTTGTTTGGAGAAGTTTATTGGTAACGTTTGAGTTTCAATTTGTATGCATTTTGAAGGAGGGGAACCGGTGGATCATTGAATGAAGAGCGCCAGCTAAACTGAGTTTTTGGGGATATAAAGAAGGACTTTATTGAACAAAAGGACCATTTGTGATGTAGCTGGGACCTTTTGGAGTCCCAACAGAAGGAGATCTTCAAAGGTAAGGCATTTATTATATCGCTATTTCTGACTTTCATGGAGCTTTCGCAGTAAAGCCTTTTTGAAATCTGACACAGCGGCTGGAGTTAAGAAGTTAAGCTTTATTTTGATGTATGACACTTATTTCTATTCTACATATTTCTATTTCTGTCATTTAAATTTCACGCTCTGCAATTTCACCGTATTTTGTCGAGGTGGGTCGCTAGCGGAACGCCTGCGCCAGAAAGGGTAATCGGCCGTTCTGATTAATCGCTCGACCTCTAATGTCTGCAGCATTGAAGGTCCCCAAGAACACAGTGGCCTCCATCATTCATAAATGGAAGAAGTTTGGAACTACCAAGACTCTTCCTAGAGCTGGCCGCCCAGCCAAACTGAGCAATCGGTGGAGAAGGGCCTTGGTCAGGGAGGTGACCAAGAACCCGATGGTCACTCTGACAGAGCTCCAGAGTTCCTCTGTGGACATGGGAGAACCTTTCAAAAGGACAACCATCTCTACAGCACTCAACCAATCAGGCATTTATGGTAGAGTGGCATTTATGGTAGAGTGGCCACTCCTCAGTAAAAGGCACATTACAGCCTGCTTATAGTTTGCCAAAAGGCACCTACAGGACACTCAGACCATGAGAAACAAGATTCTCTGGTTTGATGAAACCAAGATTGAACTCTTTGACCTGAATGTCAAGCATCACGTCTGGAGGAAATCTAGCATGTTTTTCAGCTGCAGGGACTGGGAGACTAGTCAGGATCGAGGGAAAGATGAACGGAGCAAAGTACAAAGAGATCCTTGATGAAAACCTGCTCCAGAGCCCTCAGGACCTCAGACTGGGGCGAAGGTTCACTTTACAACAGGACAACGACCCTAAGCACACAGCCAAGACAATGCAGGAGTGGCTTCAGGATAAGTCTCTGAATTTCCTTGAGTGGTGCAGCCAGAACCCAGACTTGACCCCGATCAAACATCTCTGGAGAGACCTGAAAATAGTTGTGCAGCAATGCTCCCCATCCAGAGTGACAGAACTTGAGAGGATCTGCAGAGAAGAATGGGAGAAACTCCCCAAGTACAGGTGAGCCAAGCTTAAAGCATCATACCCAAGAAGACTCAAGGATGTAATTGCTACCAAAAGTGCTTCAACAAAGTACTGAGTAAACGGTCTGAATACTTAAGTATTTGTGATATTTTTTTTTGGGGGGGGGTTTCTTCTAAAAATCTGTTTTTGCTCTGTCACTAAGGGGTATTGTGTGTAGACTGATGAGGAAAAATACAAAAATACAATAATGTAACAAAATGTGAAAAAATTCAAGGGGTCTGAATACTTTCTGAATGCACTGTACATATATATTTCCACACTATGAATTTGGAATAATACTGTAATATTGTGAAAAGTATGATATTGCCCTTTTAGAGTAATAGCTGTTTGAAAAGTCCGCCTGAAATTTCAGCCTGTGTTGGTGGGCTGGATTTTTGGCCTGCATGGTGACATCACCAGGCAGTAAATTAGTTAAAAGACCAATAACAAAGAGAGTTCCAAACCTCTCTGCCAATAACAGCTAGTGTAAGGTACTTAATTGTTACCCAGAAATGATTTGATATTGACATAAAAACGGCTACATTGGACCTTTAACTTTTTATGGCTGCAGGGGCAGTATTGAGTAGCTTGGATGAAAAGGTGCCCATTGTAAACGGCCAGCTCCTCAGTCTCAGTTGCTAATATATGCATATTATAATTCGTATTGGATAAAAAACACTCTGAAGTTTCTAAAACTGTTTGAATTATGTCTGTGAGTACAACAGAACTCATATTGCAGGCAAAAACCTGAGAAATTCCACTTCCTGTTTGTATTTTTTCTGGGGGTGGAAGATTTTCAACCAAGCTCTCATTGAACTTACAGCGAGATATGGATGAGTTTTCACTTCCTACGCCTTCCACTAGATGCCAACAGTCAATAGAACTTTGTCTGATGACTCTAACGTGAAGGGTGGGGTCGAATGAGACAGGAAATAGTCACCAGTGCTTTTTCCGTAAACTTTTTCGAAATCTGACACAGCGGTTGCATTAAGGAGAGGTATATATATATAATTCCATGTGTATAACTTGTATTATCATCTCCATTTATGATGAGTATTTATGTTGAAACGATGTGGCTATGAGAATCACTTGATGTTTTTGGAACTAGTGAATCTAATACACCAATGTAAACTGAGATTTTTTGATATAAATATAAACTTTATCAAACAAAACATGCATGTATTGTGTAACATGAAGCCCTATGAGTGTCATCTGATGAATATAATTCAAGGTTAGTGATTAATTTTATCTCTATTTCTGCTTTTTGTGAATGCTTTATTTCACTGGAAAATGGCTGTGCTTATTGTGGTTAGGTGGAGACCTAACATAATCATTTGTAGTGCTTTTGCTGAAAAGCATATTTGAAATCGGACACTTTGGTGGGATTAACAACAAGATTACCTTTAAAATGATATAAGACGGCATGTATGTTTTAGGAATTGTAATTATGAGATTTCTGTGGTTTGAATTTGGCGCCTTCTATTTTCACTGGTAGTTGTCATATGATCCCGTTAGCGGGATTGCAGCCATAAAAGGTTTTAACATAGGTATGTAGCTTACGGTCAACTTGCAAATGAATGTGTTTATCCTAGTTACCTACTATGTAAATGTAATGTAGTACCAGGGGATATTTAGATAACTAACTACTACTAGTTTGGATAAAAGCATCTGCTAAATGATATTCTTTTTTCCCTTCTTGTTGAATCATAGCCTGGTAGAAGATCTATTTGTGTTTTATCCACCTCCTATGCAATTGGCGATGGAAGTGAAAGGAATAGATTTGGCTACAAGTCTAAGATGATCTGTGACCAGGCTGACACAAAGAAGAGGTTTAAGATTAAATCAAATAAACCACTGCTAACATCATATCACCTTTCACAATATGACAGTTGATTGATTCACTGGACAGTTTATCTCCATTTTCCACTGTAGTGTGGATGGTCCAATGCCAATGGGAGGCTGAGTAAGGCTGAAATACTTAACTGTGCAGATCCCACAGACAAGGTCCCACAGACAAGGTGAGGGAAGGCAAGCCCCTCTCTTATAGCTTCAGCTTAATTAACCAATCTGAGTCAGAGGACAAAACAAGGATTTTTAGATTTAGCTAGCCTCATGGGATTGGGGATCTCTCTCTCTCTCTCTTGCTTGCTTTTTCTCTCATATGCGCACTCACTCCATCTCCCTCTATCTCTCCATTTCTCTCTCTCTCCATCTTTCTCTCCCTCTCTCTGCTTATTTCAGTCCTATAGTTCCTCATTATTTTAATGATCTGCGGGTAAAGGAAGTTTTCTGCTCGCCCATGCAGTTTACTTTTAACAACAGACAGAGCAGTTTGGGAATTGAACCAAAAACAGAAAAGTGTAGCTAGTCGTTCAATAAACTAGATAGAAATCCCAATGCTTTATTATAAATGTGGTATCAAAACCAGCAACAGTACATTTCCAACCCATGTTGGGGAGAGAGCCTCCGTGACAGTTTTCAACCTTTTGTGTTATCCGTTTCATACCGCAGCTTAGTATGAATAGCATAGTAATAGTAATCATTCATTTTAGTATAAAGTGCAACACTTGTGGTCAACTCAAAGGGGTGTGTTACACGTGTGCACATGCGGGTGTATCTCTTTCAGAGCACTCGGTATAACTGCTGGATCTTCTGAAACCTCCAAGCCGAGGAGACTGACTTCAGAAACCCTCCTAACTCACTAGTCTGCTGAACAGGAGACATCTCTGTTCTGTCGTCTGAAGTATCAGCCACCCACCTGCCTTTCAGAGTGCCTGACAGACACAGATATTCATCTCTCTCTCTCTCTCTCTCTCTCTCTCTCTCTCTCTCTCTCTCTCTCTCTCTCTCTCTCTCTCTCTCTCTCTCTCTCTCTCTCTCTCTCTCTCTCTCTCTCTCTCTCTCTCTCTCTCTCTCTCTCTCTCTCTCTCTCTCTCTCTCTCTCTCTCTCTCTCTCTCTCTCTCTCTCTCTCTCTCTCTCTCTCTCTCTCTCTCTCTCTCTCTCTCTCTCTCTCTCTCTCTCTCTCTCTCTCTCTCTCTCTCTCTCTCTCTCTCTCTCTCATTATTTCTGCCTTTGGTTTAAATGCATAATTCATTCCAGTGCAGATTTGGAGAGCCCTCCCAATCCCCCCACCACTGGGGAGACAGAGAGAGGCTCAGCTCAGCTATTTGCCATCCTCTTGCCGCAATGTACTGAAACATCTAAACAGGATTTCAGAGAGATTTGGGGAGATTCAGAGAGATTCAGAGAGATTTAGGGAGATGCAGAGAGATTCAGTGAGATTCGGAAGATATTCGGATAGATTCAGAGGGATTCAGAAAGATTCAGGGAGATTCAGAGATTCAGAGAGATTCAGAGATATTCAGTGAGATTCAAAGAGATTCAAAGAGATTCAAAGAGATTCAGGGAGATTCAGGGAGATTCAGAGAGATTCAGAGAGATTCAGGGAGATTTATCTCCTCTCCACACGTGTTCTGATATTCCCAGCTAGCTAAAGTTGGGTCGGCTGTGAGCAGATTAATGATGATTTGACTGCGTAGTGTCTAATAAAAAGCCTTAGAGATGCATGGAGATGACCCAGGAGAGGGTCAGGGAGAATGTATGATGGTGCAACCACCAAGCTTCCTCTGTCCTATACGTTATAGAATCACACATCACAGTGCCTCATCTCATGTCTCTGTCTACTTCAACCATCCAACTACATGTACCAACCTTCAAATCGGTATTTCACACACAGCTAAACACACACTGCAATGCAATCTAACAATCTTACACACTTTAATTAACCTGACGCTTTTTTTTAGCCTGACGTGACACATATTTAACCTCTTACTCAAAGCTTCTCATTCACACACACACACACACACACACACACACACACACACACACACACACACACACACACACACACACAGACACACACACACACACACACTAGTCTGTTCTGTTCTGTCCTAGTCTGTCCTGTTCTATCCTAGTCTGTCCTGTTCTAACCTAGTCTGTCATGTTCTGTCCTTTTCCTCCCTAGTCTTCCCTGTTCTGTCCTAGTCTGTCCTGTTCTGCCCTAGTCTGTCCTAGTCTGCTCTTTTTTAACCTCGTCTGTCCTGTTCTGTCCTAGTCTGCTCTGTTTTGACCTAGTCTGCTCTGTTTTGTCCTAGTCTGCCCTGTTCCAGCCTATTCTGTCCTGTTCTGTCCTAGTCTGTCCTGTTCTGACCTAGTCTGTAATAGTCTGTCCTGTTCACACCTATTCTGTCCTGTTCAAGTCTGTCCTGTTCACACCTATTCTGTCCTAGTCTGTCCTGTCCTGTCCTGTCCTAGTCTGTCCTGTTCTGAACAAGTCTGTCCTGTTCACACCTATACTGTCCTGTTCATACCTATTCTGTCCTAGTCTGTCCTGTCCTGTCCTAGTCTGTCCTGTCCTGTCCTAGTCTGTCCTGTTCTGAACAAGTCTGTCCTGTTCACACCTATTCTGTCCTGTTCACACCTATTCTATCCTGTTCTAAACAAGTCTGTTCTGTTCACACATATTCTACCCTAGTCTGTCCTGTTCTGAACAAGTCTGTCCTGTTCACACCTATTCTGTTCTCGTCTGTCCTCTTCTGAACTAGTCTGTCATGTTCACACCTATTCTGTCCTACTCTGCCCTGTTCTGTTCTGTCCTAGTCTGTCCTGTTCTGAACAAGTCTGTCCTGTTCTGAACAAGTCTGTCCTGTTCTGAACAAGTCTGTCCTGTTCACACTTATTCTGTCCTAGTCTGTCCTAGTCTTCCCTGTTCTGTCCTAGTCTGCCCTGTTCTGTCCTAGTCTGTCTTGTTCTGAACTTGTCTGTCCTGGTCTGTCCTGTTCACACCTTTTCTGTCCTACTCTGCCCTGTTCTGAACTAGCCTGTCCTGTTCACACCTATTCTGTCCTAGTCTGTTCTGTTCTGTCCTAGTCTGCCCTGTTCTGTCCTCATCTGTCCTATTATGTCATAGTCTGTCCTGAACTAGTCTGTCCTGTTCACACCTATTCTGTCCTGTTTTGTCCTAGTCTATCCTGTCCTAGTCTTCCCTGTTCTGGCCTATTCTGTCCTAGTCTGTCCTGTTCTGAACTAGTCTATCCTAGTCTGTCCCGTTCACACCTCTTCTGTCCTACTCTGCTCTATTCTGTCCTGTTCTGAACTAGCCTGTGCTGTTCACACCTATTCTGTCCTGTTCTGTCCTAGTCTGTCTTATTCTGTCCTAGTCTGTCCTAGTATTTCCTAGTCTGTCCTAGTCTGTCGTGTCCTGTAATAGTCTGTCATATTCTGTCCTAGTCTCTCCTGATCTGTCCCAATCTGTCCTGTTCACACCTATTCTGTCCTGTTCTGTACAAGTCTGTCCTGTTCACACCTATTATGTCCTAGTCTGTCCTGTCCTAGTCTGTCCTGTTCTGTCCTAGTCTGCCCTGTTCTGAACAAGTCTATCCTGTTCACACCTATTCTGTCCAAGTCTGTCCTGTTCACACCTATTCTATCCTGTTCTGAACAAGTCTGTTCTGTTCACACATATTCTTTCCTAGTTTGTCCTGTTCTGCCCTAGTCTGTCTTGTTCTGTCCTAGTCTGCCCTGTTCTGTCCTATTATGTCCTAGTCTGTCCTGTTCTGAACTAGTATGTCCTAGTCTGTCCTGTTCACACCTATTAGTATGTCCGAGTCTGTCCTGTTCTGTCCTAGTCTTCCCTGTTCTGTCCTAGTCTTCCCTGTTCTGTCCTAGTCTGTCCTGTTCACACATATTCTATCCTAGTCTGTCCTGTTCTGCGCTAGTCTGTCCTGTCCTGTCCTAGTCTGTTCTGAACAAGTCTGTCCTGTTCACACCTATTCTGTTTTAGTCTGTCCTATTCTGAACTAGTCTGTCCTCGTCTGTCATATTCACACCTATTCTGTCCTACTCTGCCCTGTTCTGTCCCAGTCTGTCCTGTCCTGTACTAGTCCTCCCTTTTCTGTCCTAGTCTGTCCTGTTCTGAATGTCTGTCCTAGTCTGTCCTGTTCACACCTAGTCTGTCCTGTTCTGTCCTAGTCTGTACTGCCTTAGTCTTCCCTGTTCTGTCCTAGTCTGTCCTGTTCTGTCCTAGTCTGTCCTATTTTGAGCTAGTCTGTCCTAGTCTGTCCTGTTCGCACCTTTTCTGTCCTACTCTGTCCTATTCTGTCCTAGTCTGTCCTGAACAAGTCTGTCCTGTTCACACCTATTCTGCCCTATTCTGTCCTGTTCTGTACAGGTATGTCCTGTTCACAGCTATTCTGTCCTAGTCTGTCCTGTTCTGAACAAGTCTGTCCTGTTCACACCTATTCTGTCCTGTTCAAGTCTGTGCTGTTCACACCTATTCTGTCCTAGTCTGTCCTGAACAAGTCTGTCCTGTTCACACCTATTCTATCCTGTTCTGAACAAGTCTGTTCTGTTCACACATATTCTACCCTAGTCTGTCCTGTTCTGAACAATTCTGTCCTGTTCACACCTATTCTGTCCTAGTCTGTTCTGTTCTGTCCTAGTCTGCCCTGTTCTGTCCTCATCTGTCCTATTATGTCATAGTCTGTCCTGAACTAGTCTGTCCTGTTCACACCTATTCTGTCCTGTTTTGTCCTAGTCTATCCTGTCCTAGTATTTCCTAGTCTGTCCTAGTCTGTCCTAGTCTGTCGTGTCCTGTAATAGTCTGTCATATTCTGTCCTAGTCTCTCCTGATCTGTCCCAGTCTGTCCTGTTCACACCTATTCTGTCCTGTTCTGTACAAGTCTGTCCTGTTCACACCTATTATGTCCTAGTCTGTCCTGTCCTAGTCTGTCCTGTTCTGTCCTAGTCTGCCCTGTTCTGAACAAGTCTATCCTGTTCACACCTATTCTGTCCAAGTCTGTCCTGTTCACACCTATTCTATCCTGTTCTGAACAAGTCTGTTCTGTTCACACATATTCTTTCCTAGTTTGTCCTGTTCTGCCCTAGTCTGTCTTGTTCTGTCCTAGTCTGCCCTGTTCTGTCCTATTATGTCCTAGTCTGTCCTGTTCTGAACTAGTATGTCCTAGTCTGTCCTGTTCACACCTATTAGTATGTCCGAGTCTGTCCTGTTCTGTCCTAGTCTTCCCTGTTCTGTCCTAGTCTTCCCTGTTCTGTCCTAGTCTGTCCTGTTCACACATATTCTATCCTAGTCTGTCCTGTTCTGCGCTAGTCTGTCCTGTCCTGTCCTAGTCTGTTCTGAACAAGTCTGTCCTGTTCACACCTATTCTGTTTTAGTCTGTCCTATTCTGAACTAGTCTGTCCTCGTCTGTCATATTCACACCTATTCTGTCCTACTCTGCCTTGTTCTGTCCCAGTCTGTCCTGTCCTGTACTAGTCCTCCCTTTTCTGTCCTAGTCTGTCCTGTTCTGAATGTCTGTCCTAGTCTGTCCTGTTCACACCTAGTCTGTCCTGTTCTGTCCTAGTCTGTACTGCCTTAGTCTTCCCTGTTCTGTCCTAGTCTGTTCTGTTCTGTCCTAGTCTGTCCTTTTTTGAGCTAGTCTGTCCTAGTCTGTCCTGTTCGCACCTTTTCTGTCCTACTCTGTCCTATTCTGTCCTAGTCTGTCCTGAACAAGTCTGTCCTGTTCACACCTATTCTGCCCTATTCTGTCCTGTTCTGTACAGGTCTGTCCTGTTCACAGCTATTCTGTCCTAGTCTGTCCTGTTCTGAACAAGTCTGTCCTGTTCACACCTATTCTGTCCTGTTCAAGTCTGTGCTGTTCACACCTATTCTGTCCTAGTCTGTCCTGAACAAGTCTGTCCTGTTCACACCTATTCTATCCTGTTCTGAACAAGTCTGTTCTGTTCACACATATTCTACCCTAGTCTGTCCTGTTCTGAACAAGTCTGTCCTGTTCACACCTATTCTGTTCTCGTCTGTCCTCTTCTGAACTAGTCTGTCCTAGTCTGTCATGTTCACACCTATTCTGTCCTACTCTGCCCTGTTCTGTCCTGGTCTGTCCTGTTCACACCTTTTCTGTCCTACTCTGCCCTGTTCTGAACTAGCCTGTCCTGTTCACACCTATTCTGTCCTAGTCTGTTCTGTTCTGTCCTAGTCTGCCCTGTTCTGTCCTCATCTGTCCTATTATGTCATAGTCTGTCCTGAACTAGTCTGTCCTGTTCACACCTATTCTGTCCTGTTTTGTCCTAGTCTATCCTGTCCTAGTATTTCCTAGTCTGTCCTAGTCTGTCCTAGTCTGTCGTGTCCTGTAATAGTCTGTCATATTCTGTCCTAGTCTCTCCTGATCTGTCCCAGTCTGTCCTGTTCACACCTATTCTGTCCTGTTCTGTACAAGTCTGTCCTGTTCACACCTATTATGTCCTAGTCTGTCCTGTCCTAGTCTGTCCTGTTCTGTCCTAGTCTGCCCTGTTCTGAACAAGTCTATCCTGTTCACACCTATTCTGTCCAAGTCTGTCCTGTTCACACCTATTCTATCCTGTTCTGAACAAGTCTGTTCTGTTCACACATATTCTTTCCTAGTTTGTCCTGTTCTGCCCTAGTCTGTCTTGTTCTGTCCTAGTCTGCCCTGTTCTGTCCTATTATGTCCTAGTCTGTCCTGTTCTGAACTAGTATGTCCTAGTCTGTCCTGTTCACACCTATTAGTATGTCCGAGTCTGTCCTGTTCTGTCCTAGTCTTCCCTGTTCTGTCCTAGTCTGTCCTGTTCTGTCCTAGTCTGTCCTGTTCTTAACTAGTCTGTCCTGTTCTTAACTAGTCTGTCCTGTTCTTAACTAGTCTGTCCGATTCTGCCCTAGTCTGCCCTAGTCTGCCCTATCTTAGTCTGTCCTAATCTGTCCTGTTCACACCTATTCTGACCCAGTCTGTCATTTTCTGTCCTAGTCTGCCCTATCTTAGTCTGCCCTAATCTGTCCTGTTCACACCTATTCTGACCCAGTCTGTCACTAGTCTGTCTTGTTCTGTCCTAGTCTGCCCTGTTCTGTCCTATTATGTCCTAGTCTGTCCTGTTCTGAACTAGTATGCCCTAGTCTGTCCTGTTCACACCTACTAGTATGTCCTAGTCTGTCCTGTTCTGTCCTAGTCTTCCCTGTTCTGTCCTAGTCTTCCCTGTTCTGTCCTAGTCTGTCCTGTTCTTAACTAGTCTGTCCTGTTCTTAACTAGTCTGTCATGTTCTTAACTAGTCTGTCCGATTCTGCCCTAGTCTGCCCTAGTCTGCCCTATCTTAGTCTGTCCTAATCTGTCCTGTTCACACCTATTCTGACCCAGTCTGTCATTTTCTGTCCTAGTCTGTCCTATTATGTCCCGTTCTGTCCTAGTCTGTATTTTCCTGTCCTAGTCTGTCCTCTCCTAGTCTGTCCTAATCTGTCCTGTTCTGAAGAAGTCTGTCCTGGTCACACCTATTCTGTCTTGTTCTGTCCTGCCCTGTTCTGTCCTAGTCTGTCCTGTTTGGTCCTAGTCTGTCCTGTCCTGTTCTGAACTAGCCCGTTCTGTTCACACCTATTTTGTCCTAGTCTGCCCTGGTCTGTCCTATTCTGTCCTGTTCTGTCCTAGTCTGTCTTGTCCTGTCCTAGTCTGTCCTCTCCTAGTCTGTCCTAATCTGTCCTGTTCTGAACAAGTCTGTCCTGTTCACACCTATTCTGACCTGTTCTGTCCTAGTCTTCCCTGTTCTGTCTTATTCTGTCCTGTTCACTTATTCTGCCCTATTCTGTCCTGCTCTGTCCAATTCTGCCCTAGTTGGCCCTGTTCTGTCCTAGTCTGGCCTGTTCTGTCCTATCTCAGACTGTCCTAATCTGTCCTGTTCTGTCCTCGTCTGCCCTAGTCTGTCCTAGTCTGATCTGTTATGTCCTAGTCTGTCCTGCTCTGCCTAGTCTGACCTAGTCTGTCCTGCTCTGCCTAGTCTGACCGAGTTTGTCCTAGTCTGTCTTGCTCTGACCTAGTCTGTCCTAGTCTGGCCTGCTCTCTCCTAGTCAGTCCTGCTCTGTCCTAGTCTGACCTGCTCTCTCCTGCTCTGTCCTAGTCTGACCTGCTCTCTCCTGGTCTCTCCTAGTCTGTCCTGCTCTCTCCTGGTCTGTCCGAGTCTGGCCTGCTCTGTCCTTGTATGTCCTGCTGTGTCCTTGTATGTCCTGCTCCAGACTCATTCAGCAGCTGGATGAGCTAATGCCAATCACACACACAGCACTCTACTGTACATTATAATAGAGACCCAGTCACACACAGAGTACTGTACTCTATTGTACAAACACTGACCTAATCCCAATCACACACTGTACGATAATAATGTATTACATGAATAAAAAGAGTTACACTGTCAAAAGTAGACCAAGTTCTCTGAAGGAGCTTGTTGTGAAAGAAACAGCCATTATTTCCTAACAAACTGTGAAGCTGCTCCAAGCAATCAGCTGTCAGGGTTGACCTGGTTAGTTGTGTATTTCTGTTTTTATTCAGCTTTCTCATGCGCAGTCAGTGGCGTGGTTGTCCTTCATATGAACTGGGTGATGGATCCTGCCTATCAGCTGTCACTATGGGAGATTGTACTGATTTGATGTATTAGGATCCCTGTTAGCCGATGACAATGGAGACAGCTAGCCTTACTGGGGTCTGACACATAACCTAAAATACATTACAGACACAATACTTTACAATTTACATACATTTAAAAACATTCACATGTAGTGTGTGTGCCTCAGTTATACACACGTCAGTACATACACATGGTCACATGGGGGAGAGGTGTTGTGCCGTGAGGTGTTGCTTTATTCGTTTTTTGTTTTTTACCAGCGCTGTATAAGATGGACGTTCCATGCACTCGTGGCTCTGTACAATACTGTATGTTTCCTTGAATTTGTTCTGGACCTGGGAACTGTGAAAAGACCCCTGAGTCTAGTGAGTCGAGTGTTTTGATAGGACTTTACGACAAGCTATAGGACACAATGACAAACACAGTCATTGTGGTGCAAACATGTACACAGACAGACATGGCAGTGCCATATCCCAGGTCTCGGGTGGCGAGTGATGTTATCACACTTTATGCAGGGAGATGTCTATTACTGCTCAGAACCAAATGACTCAATTATTCAGAATGGATGCCTGTGGCTGCTGCACTCACAGGACCTCTGAGAACAGGAGAGAGCCACTGGCACCTGACTATACGTGGGGAGGAGAGAAGGAGAGGAGAGAAGGATGGGAGGAGAGGAGGCATGGAGGAGAACAGGAGAAATGCACTGGCACAACACAAAGAAAGACAGGTAAGGAAATGAAAGAAGAGGAGAGGATACAAATGTAGCTTCCTCCATCTTGTCTATCGCCTTGGTGTCTTTGGGAGCAGAACAAGATCCACTTTGGTTCTGACCATCCTTTGATGCTAGATTTATTTTAATATCTCATACACAAGTTGGGCCAGCCATTGCATTGTGCCTTTAGGGCTGGCCTCAGCTACAACCAGAAGGGCTGAGTCTAGACAAGTAGTCTTGATCTCCTTGTCGTTGTGTTGATACCACATAACTGTTGTTTTGGTCCAGGTGTGGGCCTCCAGAGCCCTGGCCCTGACCTAGTGTTGACCTGCCTGCCTGCCCCCTCCCCTTGAGCCACACTGTCCTGCCATCCACAGGGCTACTGTACTGCACATCTGAGACACTTCCTGTGTGATGAAGCAACGTGTCCTCCGCTATAGACTGCTTCTCCCTAGAGTCTATCGTTCACCATCACCCCTGACACACCCACTGCCATACAAATTGAATTAACACACACACACACACGTCTAGCAAGCAGAGACAGGCTTGTAACGCTGGCCATATTTTCCTAGGCTCAAACAATAATAACCACTAGCCCATAATATTTTTCCTTATTTTGCTCTCCTTGAGGAGATTTCCAGTTCCCATGAGGATAGTAATACTATCACTCACTCACATACATTTACAGCCATTTCACTTTGACAGATCAGACACACACTCACTCAAACCCACTGTCATTTCCCACTGACAGATCACACAAACTTGCTTCCATTTTAATCTGCAGGGCGGCGATGCAGCCTGTTTAAGTGGGTTGGGCTGCTACTCAATCTGACATCGGAAACTTCCCCTATAAATTCAAGATGTTTATGTTCATACTATAGTGTGAATGTGTGTGTGTGTGTGTGTGTGTGTGTGTGTGTGTGTGTGTGTGTGTGTGTGTGTGTGTGTGTGTGTGTGTGTGTGTGTGTGTGTGTGTGTGTGTGTGTGTGTGTGTGTGTGTGTGTGTGTGTGTGTGTGTGTGTGTGTGTGTGTGTGTGTGTGTGTGTGTGTTTATGTGAGCCCTGTTCCTTCCCAGTTGTTGTGTTTGTTGTGAGTGGTGTAGTTCTATAGCACAAACCCGTGGTTTGGCTGAGTCACTCTCTTTGGAGCTGCAGGGGTGCAGGCAACCTCAGATGCCCTTATAAGCACCCCAACATCTCAGTGTGTGTGAGAGAGAGCCTCTGGTACAAACTAGAGCAAACTGTGGGTTCAGGCCTCTGCCTTGCAAGTACATCAGAGAGAGCAGGGAGAGAATCTACATACACACCTTTTAGCCTCTGCCGATTCCCCAGCAACCTCTAGCCTCTGCCGAGTCCCCAGCAACCCCAAGTCTCTGCCGAGTCCCCAGCAACCCCTAGCCTCTGCCAAGTCCCCAACAACCCCTAGCCTCTGCCAAGTCCCCAGCAACCCCTAGCCTCTGCCAAGTCCCCAGCAACCCCTAGCCTCTGCCGAGTCCCCAACAACCCCTAGCCTCTGCCGAGTCCCCAACAACCCCTAGCCTCTGCCGAGTCCCCAACAACCCCTAGCCTCTGCCGAGTCCCCAACAACCCCTAGCCTCTGCCGAGTCCCCAACAACCCCTAGCCTCTGCCGAGTCCCCAACAACCCCTAGCCTCTGCCGAGTCCCCAACAACCCCTAGCCTCTGCCGAGTCCCCAACAACCCCTAGCCTCTGCTGAGTCCCCAACTACCCCTAGCCTCTGCCGAGTACCCAGCAACCCCTAGCCTTTGTCGAGTCCCCAGCAACCCCTAGCCTCTGCCGATTCCCCAGCAACCCCTAGCCTTCCCCCCAGCAACCTCTAGCCTCTGCCGATTCTCCAGCAACCCCTAGCTTTCCCCCCAGCAACCTCTAGCCTTTGTCGAGTCCTCAGCAACCCCTAGCCTCTGCCGATTCCCCAGCAACCCCTAGCCTTCCCCCCAGCAACCTCTAGCCTCTGCCGAGTCCCCAGCAACCCCTAGCCTCTGCCGATTCCCCAGCAACCCCTAGCCTTCCCCCCAGCAACCTCTAGCCTCTGCCGAGTCCCCAGCAACTTCTAGCCTCTGCCGAGACCCCAGCAACCCCTAGCCTCTGCCGAGTCTCCAGCAACCCCTAGCCTCTGTCGAGTCCCCAGCAACCCCTAGCCTCTGCCGAGTCTCCAGCAACCCCTAGCCTCTGCCGAGTCTCCAGCAAACCCTAGCCTCTGCCGAGTCCCCAGCAACCCCTTGCCTCTGCCGAGTCCCCAACAACCCCTAGCCTCTTCCGAGTCCCCAGCAACCCCTAGCCTCTGCCGAGTCCCCAACAACCCTTAGCCTCTGCCGAGTCCCCAGCAACCCCTAGCCTCTGCCGAGTCCCCAACAACCAAATGTTCTGGTTTTCAGGAGAAATGGAAAGAGAGCCTGTGATGCGACTTCCACTTATGGACGTTAACAAGGTGACACTCCATTCTAACTTCTCCTCCACATTTACTGGATTTGTTGAACAGTGCAGAAGAGAACCAGAATGTAGAGCACTGGTCACCAACAGGTCGATCGCGATCAACTGGTCGATCTCCAAGGCATTCCTGGTCAAATCACCAAACATTTCTGCAAAAAACCCAACGATAAAGGCTTGCGTTCCTGTTGGCTGTAGGTGCACTTGATTCAGCAGCCCTGGTGCCGGGAAGGCAAAGTGTTCCCATTTTGAACCATTTCATGTGTCTGAAGGTAGAACTCAGCCTACCCGGTAGGCCCAGAGAGCAAATCAAGTGCACCTATAGGCACTCGAACACACAGCAAAGTTGATAGTGTGAGATTTCTAAACTTTTAAAACCATGACTATACTCAACAAATATAGCAAAGAACTGCTGTTTTTATATGTATGTTCATGTTTAAGTAGATTTTTCAGCTTTGCCAACACTTTGTTAAACACCTTTATAAGCTATAAAATGTGCGTTCTCCCTACTACCACACACTACAAACTTCACGACAGCTACAATGAATGAGTATAGCAAAGTGTTCCGATAAGTTTGCATTGTTATTATTAGCCATTTGTGTCTTTTTTAATATTGAGGAAGATTTCACTATCTCTGGTCATAGGAGTAACAACATGAATTGATGCATGAGGCAGAAGTAATGCAGTGCGACTTGAGTTTCGCCATCGACTGGAAGACCCTGTCCTCTTCTCTCAGCGGAGAGTAGGAGGGCAGAGAGACCATGAGTCTGGTGAGAGGCAGCTGTGCTCCCTCCCTCCATCAGACTGGAAGACCCTGTCCTCTTCTCTCAGCGGAGGGTACGAGGGCAGAGAGACCGTGAGTCGGGTGAGAGGCAGCCTCCCCTGTGCTCCCTCCCTCCATCAGACTGGAAGACCCTGTCCTCTTCTCTCAGCGGAGGGTAGGAGGGCAGAGAGACCGTGAGTCGGGTGAGAGGCAGCTGTGCTCCCTCCCTCCATCAGACTGGAAGACCCTGTCCTCTTCTCTCAGCGGAGGGTAGGAGGGCAGAGAGACCGTGAGTCTGGTGAGAGGAAGCTGTGCTCCCTCCCTCCATCAGACTGGAAGACCCTGTCCTCTTCTCTCAGCGGAGGGTAGGAGGGCAGAGAGACCGTGAGTCGGGTGAGAGGCAGCCTCCCCTGTGCTCCCTCCCTCCATCAGACTGGAAGACCCTGTCCTCTTCTCTCAGTGGAGGGTAGGAGGGCAGAGAGACCGTGAGTCGGGTGAGAAAAAGCCTCCCCTGTGCTCCCTCCCTCCATCAGACTGGAAGACCCTGTCCTCTTCTCTCAGCGGAGGGTAGGAGGGCAGAGAGACCGTGAGTCTGGTGAGAGGAAGCTGTGCTCCCTCCCTCCATCAGACTGGAAGACCCTGTCCTCTTCTCTTAGCGGAGGGTAGGAGGGCAGAGAGACCGTGAGTCTGGTGAGAGGCAGCTGTGCTCCCTCCCTCCATCAGACTGGAAGACCCTGTCCTCTTCTCTCAGCGGAGGGTAGGAGGGCAGAGAGACCGTGAGTCTTGTGAGAGGCAGCTGTGCTCCCTCCCTCCATCAGACTGGAAGACCCTGTCCTCTTCTCTCAGCGGAGGGTAGGAGGGCAGAGAGACCGTGAGTCTGGTGAGAGGCAGCTGTGCTCCCTCCCTCCATCAGACTGGAAGACCCTGTCCTCTTCTCTCAGCGGAGGGTACGAGGGCAGAGAGACCGTGAGTCGGGTGAGAGGCAGCCTCCCCTGTGCTCCCTCCCTCCATCAGACTGGAAGACCCTGTCCTCTTCTCTCAGCGGAGGGTAGGAGGGCAGAGAGACCGTGAGTCTGGTGAGAGGCAGCCTCCCCTGTGCTCCCTCCCTCCATCGGACTGGAAGACCCTGTCCTCTTCTCTCAGCGGAGGGTAGGAGGGCAGAGAGACCGTGAGTCTGGTGAGAGGCAGCTGTGCTCCCTCCCTCCATCAGACTGGAAGACCCTGTCCTCTTCTCTCAGCGGAGGGTAGGAGGGCAGAGAGACCGTGAGTCGGGTGAGAGGCAGCCTCCCCTGTGCTCCCTCCCTCCATCAGACTGGAAGACCCTGTCCTCTTCTCTCAGCGGAGGGTAGGAGGGCAGAGAGACCGTGAGTCTGGTGAGAGGAAGCTGTGCTCCCTCCTCCATCAGACTGGAAGACCCTGTCCTCTTCTCTCAGCGGAGGGTAGGAGGGCAGAGAGACCGTGAGTCTGGTGAGAGGCAGCTGTGCTCCCTCCCTCCATCAGACTGGAAGACCCTGTCCTCTTCTCTCAGCGGAGGGTAGGAGGGCAGAGAGACCGTGAGTCTGGTGAGAGGCAGCTGTGCTCCCTCCCTCCATCAGACTGGAAGACCCTGTCCTCTTCTCTCAGCGGAGGGTACGAGGGCAGAGAGACCGTGAGTCGGGTGAGAGGCAGCCTCCCCTGTGCTCCCTCCCTCCATCAGACTGGAAGACCCTGTCCTCTTCTCTCAGCGGAGGGTAGGAGGGCAGAGAGACCGTGAGTCGGGTGAGAGGCAGCTGTGCTCCCTCCCTCCATCAGACTGGAAGACCCTGTCCTCTTCTCTCAGCGGAGGGTAGGAGGGCAGAGAGACCGTGAGTCTGGTGAGAGGAAGCTGTGCTCCCTCCCTCCATCAGACTGGAAGACCCTGTCCTCTTCTCTCAGCGGAGGGTAGGAGGGCAGAGAGACCGTGAGTCGGGTGAGAGGCAGCCTCCCCTGTGCTCCCTCCCTCCATCAGACTGGAAGACCCTGTCCTCTTCTCTCAGCGGAGGGTAGGAGGGCAGAGAGACCGTGAGTCTGGTGAGAGGCAGCTGTGCTCCCTCCCTCCATCAGACTGGAAGACCCTGTCCTCTTCTCTCAGCGGAGGGTAGGAGGGCAGAGAGACCGTGAGTCGGGTGAGAGGCAGCCTCCCTGTGCTCCCTCCCTCCATCAGACTGGAAGACCCTGTCCTCTTCTCTCAGCGGAGGGTAGGAGGGCAGAGAGACCGTGAGTCTGGTGAGAGGAAGCTGTGCTCCCTCCCTCCATCAGACTGGAAGACCCTGTCCTCTTCTCTAAGCGGAGGGTAGGAGGGCAGAGAGACCGTGAGTCTGGTGAGAGGCAGCTGTGCTCCCTCCCTCCATCAGACTGGAAGACCCTGTCCTCTTCTCTCAGCGGAGGGTAGGAGGGCAGAGAGACCGTGAGTCTTGTGAGAGGCAGCTGTGCTCCCTCCCTCCATCAGACTGGAAGACCCTGTCCTCTTCTCTCAGCGGAGGGTAGGAGGGCAGAGAGACCGTGAGTCTTGTGAGAGGCAGCTGTGCTCCCTCCCTCCATCAGACTGGAAGACCCTGTCCTCTTCTCTCAGCGGAGGGTACGAGGGCAGAGAGACCGTGAGTCTGGTGAGAGGCAGCCTCCCCTGTGCTCCCTCCCTCCATCGGACTGGAAGACCCTGTCCTCTTCTCTCAGCGGAGGGTAGGAGGGCAGAGAGACCGTGAGTCTGGTGAGAGGAAGCTGTGCTCCCTCCCTCCATCAGACTGGAAGACCCTGTCCTCTTCTCTCAGCGGAGGGTAGGAGGGCAGAGAGACCGTGAGTCTGGTGAGAGGAAGCTGTGCTCCCTCCCTCCATCAGACTGGAAGACCCTGTCCTCTTCTCTCAGCGGAGGGTAGGAGGGCAGAGAGACCGTGAGTCTGGTGAGAGGCAGCTGTGCTCCCTCCCCCATCAGACTGGAAGACCCTGTCCTCTTCTCTCAGCGGAGGGTAGGAGGGCAGAGAGACCGTGAATCTGGTGAGAGGCAGCTGTGCTCCCTCCCCCCCATCAGACTGGAAGACCCTGTCCTCTTCTCTCAGCGGAGGGTAGGAGGGCAGAGAGACCGTGAGTCTGGTGAGAGGCAGCTGTGCTCCCTCCCTCCATCAGACTGGAAGACCCTGTCCTCTTCTCTCGGCGGAGGGTAGGAGGGCAGAGAGACCGTGAGTCGGGTGAGAGGCAGCCTCCCCTGTGCTCCCTCCCTCCATCGGACTGGAAGACCCTGTCCTCTTCTCTCAGCGGAGGGTAGGAGGGCAGAGAGACCGTGAGTCTGGTGAGAGGCAGCTGTGCTCCCTCCCTCCATCAGACTGGAAGACCGTGAGACCGTGAGTCTTGTGAGAGGAAGCTGTGCTCCCTCCCTCCATCAGACTGGAAGACCCTGTCCTCTTCTCTCAGCGGAGGGTAG
The DNA here is from genome assembly GCF_036934945.1 of Oncorhynchus masou masou. Classification (NCBI taxonomy): domain Eukaryota; kingdom Metazoa; phylum Chordata; class Actinopteri; order Salmoniformes; family Salmonidae; genus Oncorhynchus; species Oncorhynchus masou. The sequence continues at coordinate 16,145,114 of NC_088244.1, forward strand.
GAGGGCAGAGAGACCGTGAGTCGGGTGAGAGGCAGCTGTGCTCCCTCCCTCCATCAGACTGGAAGACCCTGTCCTCTTCTCTCAGCGGAGGGTAGGAGGGCAGAGAGACCGTGAGTCTGGTGAGAGGAAGCTGTGCTCCCTCCCTCCATCAGACTGGAAGACCCTGTCCTCTTCTCTCAGCGGAGGGTAGGAGGGCAGAGAGACCGTGAGTCGGGTGAGAGGCAGCCTCCCCTGTGCTCCCTCCCTCCATCAGACTGGAAGACCCTGTCCTCTTCTCTCAGCGGAGGGTAGGAGGGCAGAGAGACCGTGAGTCTGGTGAGAGGCAGCTGTGCTCCCTCCCTCCATCAGACTGGAAGACCCTGTCCTCTTCTCTCAGCGGAGGGTAGGAGGGCAGAGAGACCGTGAGTCGGGTGAGAGGCAGCCTCCCCTGTGCTCCCTCCCTCCATCAGACTGGAAGACCCTGTCCTCTTCTCTCAGCGGAGGGTAGGAGGGCAGAGAGACCGTGAGTCTGGTGAGAGGAAGCTGTGCTCCCTCCCTCCATCAGACTGGAAGACCCTGTCCTCTTCTCTAAGCGGAGGGTAGGAGGGCAGAGAGACCGTGAGTCTGGTGAGAGGCAGCTGTGCTCCCTCCCTCCATCAGACTGGAAGACCCTGTCCTCTTCTCTCAGCGGAGGGTAGGAGGGCAGAGAGACCGTGAGTCTTGTGAGAGGCAGCTGTGCTCCTCCCTCCATCAGACTGGAAGACCCTGTCCTCTTCTCTCAGCGGAGGGTAGGAGGGCAGAGAGACCGTGAGTCTTGTGAGAGGCAGCTGTGCTCCCTCCCTCCATCAGACTGGAAGACCCTGTCCTCTTCTCTCAGCGGAGGGTACGAGGGCAGAGAGACCGTGAGTCTGGTGAGAGGCAGCCTCCCCTGTGCTCCCTCCCTCCATCGGACTGGAAGACCCTGTCCTCTTCTCTCAGCGGAGGGTAGGAGGGCAGAGAGACCGTGAGTCTGGTGAGAGGAAGCTGTGCTCCCTCCCTCCATCAGACTGGAAGACCCTGTCCTCTTCTCTCAGCGGAGGGTAGGAGGGCAGAGAGACCGTGAGTCTGGTGAGAGGAAGCTGTGCTCCCTCCCTCCATCAGACTGGAAGACCCTGTCCTCTTCTCTCAGCGGAGGGTAGGAGGGCAGAGAGACCGTGAGTCTGGTGAGAGGCAGCTGTGCTCCCTCCCCCCCATCAGACTGGAAGACCCTGTCCTCTTCTCTCAGCGGAGGGTAGGAGGGCAGAGAGACCGTGAATCTGGTGAGAGGCAGCTGTGCTCCCTCCCCCCCATCAGACTGGAAGACCCTGTCCTCTTCTCTCAGCGGAGGGTAGGAGGGCAGAGAGACCGTGAGTCTGGTGAGAGGCAGCTGTGCTCCCTCCCTCCATCAGACTGGAAGACCCTGTCCTCTTCTCTCGGCGGAGGGTAGGAGGGCAGAGAGACCGTGAGTCGGGTGAGAGGCAGCCTCCCCTGTGCTCCCTCCCTCCATCGGACTGGAAGACCCTGTCCTCTTCTCTCAGCGGAGGGTACGAGGGCAGAGAGACCGTGAGTCTGGTGAGAGGCAGCTGTGCTCCCTCCCTCCATCAGACTGGAAGACCGTGAGACCGTGAGTCTTGTGAGAGGAAGCTGTGCTCCCTCCCTCCATCAGACTGGAAGACCCTGTCCTCTTCTCTCAGCGGAGGGTAGGAGGGCAGAGAGACCGTGAGTCGGGTGAGAGGCAGCTGTGCTCCCTCCCTCCATCAGACTGGAAGACCCTGTCCTCTTCTCTCAGCGGAGGGTAGGAGGGCAGAGAGACCGTGAGTCTGGTGAGAGGAAGCTGTGCTCCCTCCCTCCATCAGACTGGAAGACCCTGTCCTCTTCTCTCAGCGGAGGGTAGGAGGGCAGAGAGACCGTGAGTCGGGTGAGAGGCAGCCTCCCCTGTGCTCCCTCCCTCCATCAGACTGGAAGACCCTGTCCTCTTCTCTCAGCGGAGGGTAGGAGGGCAGAGAGACCGTGAGTCTGGTGAGAGGCAGCTGTGCTCCCTCCCTCCATCAGACTGGAAGACCCTGTCCTCTTCTCTCAGCGGAGGGTAGGAGGGCAGAGAGACCGTGAGTCGGGTGAGAGGCAGCCTCCCTGTGCTCCCTCCCTCCATCAGACTGGAAGACCCTGTCCTCTTCTCTCAGCGGAGGGTAGGAGGGCAGAGAGACCGTGAGTCTGGTGAGAGGAAGCTGTGCTCCCTCCCTCCATCAGACTGGAAGACCCTGTCCTCTTCTCTAAGCGGAGGGTAGGAGGGCAGAGAGACCGTGAGTCTGGTGAGAGGCAGCTGTGCTCCCTCCCTCCATCAGACTGGAAGACCCTGTCCTCTTCTCTCAGCGGAGGGTAGGAGGGCAGAGAGACCGTGAGTCTTGTGAGAGGCAGCTGTGCTCCCTCCCTCCATCAGACTGGAAGACCCTGTCCTCTTCTCTCAGCGGAGGGTAGGAGGGCAGAGAGACCGTGAGTCTTGTGAGAGGCAGCTGTGCTCCCTCCCTCCATCAGACTGGAAGACCCTGTCCTCTTCTCTCAGCGGAGGGTACGAGGGCAGAGAGACCGTGAGTCTGGTGAGAGGCAGCCTCCCCTGTGCTCCCTCCCTCCATCGGACTGGAAGACCCTGTCCTCTTCTCTCAGCGGAGGGTAGGAGGGCAGAGAGACCGTGAGTCTGGTGAGAGGAAGCTGTGCTCCCTCCCTCCATCAGACTGGAAGACCCTGTCCTCTTCTCTCAGCGGAGGGTAGGAGGGCAGAGAGTCTGGTGAGAGGAAGCTGTGCTCCCTCCCTCCATCAGACTGGAAGAGTCCTCTTCTCTGGTAGGAGGGCAGAGGACCGTGAGTCTGGTGAGAGGCAGCTGTGCTCCCTCCCTCCATCAGACTGGAAGACCCTGTCCTCTTCTCTCAGCGGAGGGTAGGAGGGCAGAGAGACCGTGAGTCTGGTGAGAGGCAGCTGTGCTCCCTCCCCCCATCAGACTGGAAGACCCTGTCCTCCTCTTCTCTGGTCAGCGGAGGGTAGGAGGGCAGAGAGACCGTGAGTCTGGTGAGAGGCAGCTGTGCTCCCTCCCTCCATCAGACTGGAAGACCCTGTCCTCTTCTCTCGGCGGAGGGTAGGAGGGCAGAGAGACCGTGAGTCGGGTGAGAGGCAGCCTCCCCTGTGCTCCCTCCCTCCATCGGACTGGAAGACCCTGTCCTCTTCTCTCAGCGGAGGGTAGGAGGGCAGAGAGACCGTGAGTCTTGTGAGAGGAAGCTGTGCTCCCTCCCTCCATCAGACTGGAAGACCCTGTCCTCTTCTCTCAGCGGAGGGTAGGAGGGCAGAGAGACCGTGAGTCTGGTGAGAGGCAGCTGTGCTCCCTCCCTCCATCAGACTGGAAGACCCTGTCCTCTTCTCTCAGCGGAGGGTAGGAGGGCAGAGAGACCGTGAGTCTGGTGAGAGGCAGCCTCCCCTGTGCTCCCTCCCTCCATCAGACTGGAAGACCCTGTCCTCTTCTCTCAGCGGAGGGTAGGAGGGCAGAGAGACCGTGAGTCTTGTGAGAGGAAGCTGTGCTCCCTCCCTCCATCAGACTGACCATCAGATGCAGGGCATCAGTCCAGTAAAACACAAGGTAGATGATTATATTCACTGACAGAGCCAATGAAAAGTATTTGCCCCCTTTCTGATTTTCTCTATTTTTTTTTCCTCTATAGTTTTGATACTGAATGTTATCAGATCTTCAACCAAAACCTAATATTCGATCAAGGCAACCTGAGTTTTTAAATAACAAAAAACATGTTTTATTTAATTAACAAAGTTATGCAACACCCAAATCCTCTGTGTGAAAAGTAATTGCCCCCTTACACTCAATAACTGTGTGTGCCATCTTTGGCTGCGATGACTGCAACCAAACGCTTCCTGTAGTTGTTGATCAGTCTTTCACATTGCTGTGGAGAACTTTTGACCCACTCTTGCATGCAAAACTGCTCTAATGCATCAACATTTTGGGGTTTTCAAGCATGAACTAACTGCTCGTTACAAGTCCTCCTACAACATCTCAATTTGGATTAGGTCTGGGCTTTGACTAGGCCATACGAAAACTTAAAATGTGTTGCTTTTTAACCATTTTCATGTAGACTTGATTGGATCATTGTCTTGCTGCATGACCCTGCTGCACTTCAGCTTCAGCTCACAGACGGATGGCCTGACATTCTCCTGTAGAATTCTGATACAGAGCAGAACTCATGGTTTCCTCTATTAAGGCAAGTCGTCAGGTCCTGAAACAGCAAAGCATCCTCAAACCATCACACTACCACCACCATGCTTGATCGTTGCTATGAGGTTTGGCCAGACATAATGGGACCCATCTCGTTCAAAAAGTTGACTCAAGTTTGCCAAAAAGCACCTGGAATTACCTGGATGATCATCAAGACTCTTGGAAGAATGTTCTATGGATAGATGAGTCAAAAATGTTACTTTTTGGTCGACAGGGGCCTCATAGCCAAAATGCAGTCATAATGTATTGGGCCTATAGCCTACTGCACAAACCTCATTGCTACAAAACTGTTTTTAATTGTTTAATGTTGCATAGGCTTCTGATCTGAGCGGTAGATCTCCGCTTGCATTTTGACTCAGAAAGTGATCTTAACTCAGAAAAGGTTGGTTAACCACTGATGTATGGGATCTAGTTTCAGACACTTGTTTTCCGCCTGCTACGTTAGGTTAATACACACCCTAACCTCACACACTCTGCAAACACCCTGCCATGTTGCAGGAAGGGCACAGCTAGACCCACCCATCAACCGTCCTAACGTTCAGTAGAAGACGTCATGACCGTCCAACCTTCTATTCTGCACACAGAGAGCTGCTCCTTCCACACTCTTATAAATCCGTTTAAAATGACAGTTTATGGAAAAACATAATCCTAGGTGAGTTTCCTCCTCTCTCTCATCTGTCCGTCCTCCACAGTAAGAAAAAACAGCAGTAGGGAATGAATAGTCTGGGTGTTTCTCATAGGAGTATTTATACTGACTCCTGTCATTGAGTCATTGCGCACACATGTACAAACACACACACACAGACATGCACACACAGACATGCACACACACGCACGCACACCTTCAAGGCAACGTGCTTTACACCTCCACACCTAGACAAGGGTAATAAGCTGTTATGCCTGGTCAAGACATTGAGGAGCTTGACGAGATGATACCATCAGGATAACAAATGACTTAAGATCACACCTGTTTTCTAGTCTGGTTCATTTCAGGGCCAATATATCAGGGTTCTATAGGGCAAACACTATTATTTGACAGTGTTAATTGCCCTGGTATTGTGTTGGACAGTGTTAATTGAATTATCAGACAGAGATTTCGTGACTGTGTAGATTCCTACATCTCTGGCTCTCTATCGATCAGACAGATGAATGGAGGGCACACAGCAGGTGCATTCATTAAACACACACACACAAACAGCCTCGGATTACACAGAAACTAGCACATCAGCCAAGCCCCCTGGAGAGGGAAAGAGAGGGGGAAAGGATAGAGGGAGAGAGAGGAAGCAATACAGTAGACTAGAGCAATAGGAAGAGGGTGACAGAGAGAGAGAGAGGGGGGGAGGGATAGAACGAGAGAGAGAGAGAGAGAGGGGGAGGTAGAACAAGAGAGAGGGTGGGGGGATAGAACAAGAGAGAGAGAGGGGGGGGATAGAACAAGAGAGAGGGGGGGATAGAACAAGAGAGAGAGGGGGGGGGGGATGGAACAAGAGAGAGTTGTGTTTTCTGTCTCTCTTAGCTATGAGAACACCACCTGGGACCCAGTCTCTCTTTCATGTGGGGGTGAATACATCAATAGAAAACTGCATTAATTCCTCCAAAAGAGCCCAGAATAGTCCCAGCATAATACTACATACTACATCCAGGCTCCTGATACAATACTGTTATGCACCTGACAAGGGCTGTGGTGGTCACAACGTTCGTCAGCCGGTGATTGTCAACTGTCGGTCTCACGGTAATTGACCGTTAATTAAAATAAACCCATTTAGCATCTCCTGGCTTCCACAGCTACAAGTCACTGATGCAGAACTTTGGAACATCTACATTTGAAAAAGTACTTAACAAATCTATGTAATATAGCCTACACCTTCACAATAAATTCATTATTTATTTTAGACAGGCCTAAAGAATGATATGAAAATGTCTATTTCAGAAGAACAGAATAGCATACTCTGAGTTGTCCTTATGTTAGGTCCTGATCTGGCTATGCCAAATGGCTGTGGGCTACACTAGTTCATTTAGCAGACAGGATTTGATTAGAATTCCACAGGATTATTTTATAGTATGAAGAATACAATTCAACAAAGCCGATTAAAATAGAAAGTATATTTTCTCCAAACGATTTGAGGGAGTGTGTACCTGTGGCTATTCTGTGTTGAGCGGTTAACAAAGAATTAAGTATCCCTACATGCTTTATTTAGAGTTATTAACGTAACTTTAGTTTTTCTAAAAAAACAAAAAAATATGTTGAATTTTTTTTGTTCAATGTTACCCCTTTTTAGTGATATCCAATTGGTAGTTACAGTCTTGTCTCATCACTGCAACTCCCGTATGGACTCGGGAGAGGTGAAGGTCGAGAGCCATGTGTCCTCCAAAACACAACCCAACCAAAATGAACTGCTTCTTAACACAATGCCCACTTAACCCGGAAGCCAGCCGCACCAATGTGTCGGAGGAAACACCGTGTGAGCATGCACTTTGCACGGCTCACAACAGGAGTCACTAGTGTGCAATGGGACAAGGACATCCCTGCCGGGACAAACCCTCCCCTGAACCGGACAACGCAGGGCCAATTGTGCGCCACCCCAGGGGTCTCCCTGTTGCGGCCGGCTGCGACAGAGCCTGGACTCAAACCCAGAATCTCTAGTGGCACAGCTAGCACTGTGATGCAGTGCCTTAGACCACTGCGCCACTCGGGAGGCCTATGTTTGGATTTTTAATACATTGTAAGGCTGCATAATGATTTGAAAAAAGTCACTTAAAAGGCATGAGCTCTGCTTTGTTTTTTGTGCAGGCTGTACACAATTTGACAAGCATTTGATAATGCCTAGAATTTCATGGCGGCATCCCCTTTGTGTGGCTGTAATGTGCCATTAAAAAAGCAATGCCTTTTGTGGCCAGCGGCCGTTGTGCCCTTCTCCCTGAGTGTTGCACGCTCCATCACGTGATCGGGTCTTTCTCACAGGCTACAAGTGAAGACAGACACATCGGGGATGCAACTGCATGCGGCATTATCTAATTCAGAGGTGCATTTTGAAGAACTTGGAAGAACTGTCCACTTTCACTTTTCATCAGCCAACAAGATGATTAGGGCTAACGAACAGCAAAAGCACTACCATGTGTCAATCTACTATCCCCCATAGTACAAAGGTATTCTATTCTGTGCTAGAAATAAATATTCCAAGCATCGTCTGGGACAGTTGAGTGATGCAATAGATCCCAAATGAATACAACCACTAGCATCAAAAAAACGTTTTTATGCAATGTGTCTGACGCAACAAATCAGAACATTTTATCAGGTTTAAGGGTATGACCCAAATGCAGACTGTGTTGAAGTAACAATGTTTATTACAGCAACAGGGGCAGGCAAATGGCAGGTCAAGGCAGGCAGGGGTCGAAAATCCAGAGAAGTGGGGCAAAGCTATAGGACAGCAGGCAGGCTCAGTGTCAGGCAGAGTGGTCAGGCAGGCGGGCTCAGAGACAGGACAGGCAAGGGTCAAAACCAGGAGGGCGAGAAAAGAGATACTGGGGAAAAGCAGGAGCTGAGGCAAAAATGCTGTTTGAATTGACAAACAAGACGAACTGGCAACAGACAAACAGAGAACACAGTATAAGTACCCAGGGGATAATAGGGAGATGGGTGACACCTGGAGGGGCGTGGAGACAAGCACAAGGACAGGTGAAACAGATCAGGGTGTGACACGTTTAGTTTAAAATGTTGATAAACTATTAGGCTATTTCTTCACATTATAAGCACAGCAATGCACACATGGTAGATGGCTATAAGAGTGAATGTTCTATTAGCAGAAAACACCATTATCAAAAGTGACCGCAAATGCAATTAGGCATGTAATGCCTTTTATAATGAAAAGGTGCGTTTTTGTGGTGAAAATGATCTTCCCCAAACTTGAAACTCACGTACTGCTTATATATGCCAGTTAGGCTTTACACCCCTTGTGAAGAGGATAAATGTGCTACATTTTAAGAAGTTATTTGGCCACTTTAGTTGTGATGTAAACCTTATTAAAACATATAGGCCTATGGGCTAGGCTATATGAGGTGTGCAACTATGATTTGAAAAAGTCGCAAATGATGCTGGGCATCATTACCAAGTGATAATATTTAATTCACAAGTGATAGGTTAATATTGTCACCCATCAGACTATTCTTGATTTAATCTTGTCTTTACAAATACAAAATATATGTGTGAAATGTGTTTTGATTTAGAATGGACCATTATCATGCACCTGTATCCAAACAGGGTCAGGGGGGATGCATGTCATCTATGCTCTTAAATAAGGAATGGAGGAGGCTTTTCTCCGTGGTCCATTTTCCTGCCAGCCAGGTTCACTGTACTCCTGTTGTAAATATAAACAATGAGCTCAATATTAGGAAAGTTGAGAAATAAATATAGTAGGCCTAGCCTATAGAAAGCTGATGTGATCCTCCTCTTTTTAATAGAGGCCATCAAACTCTGTTTTCTCATGCAATTGCATAGCCTATAGAAATGTTGTGCAACATTAGCTCATAGGCTATCACAAAGTTTTTGATTTGATTTTCAAAAACACATTTGCATTGATGTCAGAGTGATTAAAGGGGAAAATAGAGCGCTGAGTCCCAGGCAGTTAGCAAGTTTGGTAGGCTACTAATGACCAGCAGAAGAATCAGAGCTTGGAGAAGCCTATTTACTGTGACTAAACGGTCATGTGGAATTTGGATGACTCGTGTGGATGACTCGTGACCGCTGATGTGGCGGTAATACGGTCACCGCAACAGCCCTACACCTAACATGTATTAACACAACACCACATCAGGAAGAAAATAATAGAAAAACTCCCTTTATAAGAATCATTTCAACAAATGTGTTGAAGACACAACAGTTAATGATACCTTTCAATGTCAAAGTTGTACTCCATGGATCCAATTTCTTCTTTGGTGGCCAGAGACACTAGCGACAGACATAACGTGCACATGATCAGTATGCTACTGACAATCGTAATGTAAAAAGTAGCCAGCTAAGGGCTGCGGGGTTCATCAGATTGTTTGGGGCCATGAACCCCGCAGCCCTTAGCTGGCTACTTTTTACATTACGATTGTCAGTAGCATACTGATCATGTGCACGTTATGTCTGTCGCTAGTGTCTCTGGCCACCAAAGAAGAAATTGGATCCATGGAGTACAACTTTGACATTGAAATGTATCATTAACTGTTTGGCTGGCAACTGGTGCTTATGGAACAATATATAATTAAGCAATAAGGCCTGAAGGGGTGTGGTATATGGCCAATATACCACGGCTAATGGCTGTTCTTAAGCACGACGCAATGTGGAGTGCCTGGACACAGCCCTTAGCCATGGTATATTGGAAATATACCACAAACCCCTTGAGGTGCATTATTGCTATTATCAACTGGTTAACGAATGTAATTAGAGCAGTAAAAATAAATGTTTTGTCATACCCATGGTTTACTGTCTGATATAACACGGCTTTCAGCCAATCAGCATTCAGGGCTCGAACCACACATTTTATAATAATATATACCATATGCTTTTATCCAAAGCAAATTCTATAATGCATGGATTTTACGTATGGGTGGTAGCGGGAATCACACCCACAACCCTGACGGCATTTTATAATAATATATACCATATGCTTTTATCCAAAGCAAATTCTATAATGCATGGATTTTACGTATGGGTGGTAGCGGGAATCACACCCACAACCCTGACGGTGTAAGCACCATGCTCTAGCAGTTGAGCCATACAGGAACACACTGCATGAATGATTCACTTTCATCATGAGTCAGAAAGGACAGTAAATCAGACTACAATCAGGTGGTTTATCTCTACACAGACCTTAAAGCACTGTAGTGCTGTTAATAACACTAGTCTGCATTGTATGCACATTTCCAGAGAATAAACTCGACAAGATTCAAACTATGACTTCCTGTACGGTTTCCATCCTGTTAAATCACAACTGTGGTTATGCAACCCCTTCACTCTGCATACCACACCTTGGCTCCAGAAATAGCTGTGTTTCTCAGAGTTGCTGCTCTTGACTTGATTAAGACCAAGATAGACAGGTAGGTACTTGCTACAAGAAGCACACACGTCAGTGAAAAAAACACAGTCTGGCACAATGTGCACATCCACACACACAAGTAGAAAAAGATAAAGAGAAATGCAAATTGAGAAGTATATGAGGCTAAATAAACAACCTCTTCTCCCACATCTCCAAGCACCACAATGTGTAGGCGTTCACAGTTTCAGAGCAAAGAGTTTTAAATGTTAGACACCCTGAAAGGTTATCGTTCATCATCTAGCACAGATTTACAGTTAGATGGTGCCTCCTTATGTGATAGCCGTACAAATGTCAATTAGTTCCAAGAGAAGGTAAGTGCAATGTGATATCTCTCACGTCTTCATTTGAAAGAACATTACCTACGTTACAATTCTTGTTTGTCTGGAAAAGATCTGAAGCTCTATAAATAAAGGAAAGGAAAATAACATGCAGTTCTGTTCTTGATCAGATGATGCTGCATGTGACAGTTGCTATGAGTAGTTGAAACACAGCACTTCCATCTCATGAACAGTTACTGAAGGTTACTGGTGCTGAAGGGTCCTACAACATGCATCGCTGTACATTAAATCATCATATGGAATGCATTCAAAGGTTGCCTTATTATCTCCAATGTAGTGCTGAGACATAAAGCTGAATCTATACAAACGGTGGCAATGGCACATGAACATATCTCAACATCTGACCACTGTTGCGGTCTGAAAACATAGTGAGCTATCTCTTTAAGCTTGGTGAAGAAGAACAGTGTCTGGAGTGGAGAGTCCAGCCGATGTGATCCTCCTCGAGTGAAACGTCCCTTATTAAGAAGTACAACTAAGGCTAGAGGATTCCCTTATACAACCAATCAATACAACACCTGTCTCCCACTAGTACTCAGAGTACCATTCTTCCCTCCCTCCTTCCCTCCGTCTGTCTTTCCCTCAGAATGCCTCTCTCTCTCTCTCTCTGTCTGTCTGTCTGTCTTTCCCTCAGAGTACCAGTCTCCTCTTTCTCTCTCTCTCTCTCTTCTTGTCCTTATATTCATGCTGATTCCCTATCTGTTTCCATTCTCTCACAACTCTGGTGATATATTCAGTCAGCCAAACAGATTCTTCATTGTGCAAAATGCTAGATGTTTTAATAAAACAATGACCCTTACAATTAAATGCCACGGAAGTGAATCCAACATGTATGGAATATGAGTGTTATTGCATGCAGCCAGCAATACATTTTCACTGTCTTGTAATCCCCTGTTCTACAGGGAAATACCGATTACTATAACGTCCCATACTGTCTTTCAATACTCAATGTTTATTTAGTCCCAAACCTTACGAGATCCAGCAAATAGACAACGTCCTCTGTGGGAGTGCAATAAAATGTTCATGAATAAATAAACGTCCACACACACTCTGAATAGCTCACTGTTTTCTCGCTTTGTGTGTGTGACAGAGATTGTTACTAACACCTGCGTGACAGCCATGGTGGTCAATAATCAGAAGCAGAGATTAATAAATAATATCTCACTGAATACCAACACACACACACACACACACACACACACAATGATTCTGCCGATAGCAAGGAGAGATGTTTATGAGATTGTGAAAGGCCTCGTATTTACAAATGATGATACAATATAAAACACCTACAACCATACACACACCAAATATAGAAACACATTCACACACGTTTCCATACAGCATTGAATTATATAATTAAAGCTTTTCTAATCCTGACTACCATGGGACTGACACAAGACCTGTACATACATCTGGCTGGATCTCTGAACCTATTGCCAGATGAATCCAATCTCAACAGATTAAAAACATTCCTTCCATTCAGATTACGGGTGTCACAAAATATGATGTTTATTGAGGCACGACATGCACTAGCATGGATGCTAGTCTGCCTCTCCTTTTTCGCTAATGTTCACAGCGTCGCTGATAGAAATGTAATGACAGAATGGACACAACGTGGAAGTCTGTCATGTCGAATAGACAACCATCTCATTTCAATAAAACATTTTTTTATTAAAAAAACGTTGTGAACGAGTTGTGGGTTCCTTTCCTATTTTAATCAATGACATCATCATAATGAGGCCATTATCATGCCAGTATCAGGAGCTGAGTCTCCCCATTGGACATGAATCAATACAGAGTTGTGGATTAATTCTCCTCGTCCTCCTAGTCCAATGCATATACTGTATACACTATCATAGAAGAAGCAGTAGTGGTATGGGAATAAACGATACAGTTACATATTGGAAAATGATTTGTTATGATTAAATGTATCGTATGGTTTTGACAATATCACACTGTTATGTTTGCTCTAGTCGGCTGGACCAGCACCACAACACTATTTCTCCTTCATCTTCTTTTTCAATAGGGAGACAATCTGTTTTCAGCATTTACTTCCATGACTGATCATGTACTTCTCATGCTCTCTCTTGTCCCTCTGTAGCAGACGTACGTTCGGAACATCGAATTGGAAATACATATAGAATCGTGAGAATCGCAATACATGTCGTATCGGCAACGGAGTATAGCGATAATATCGCATTGTGAGGTCCCTGGCAATTCCCAGCCCTACTAATCAGCAGAGGAACACCTCAGAGGAACACCTCAGAGGAACACCTCAGAGGAACACCTCCGAGGAACACCTCAGAGGAACACCTTATCTCTTCCAGAGTATGTGGTGCTGGTGATAATTGCATGAAAAGTGTGAACTGTGATTGTGACCTACCCCCTAGCTAGGTGATAACTACTGTGAAAAGATAGACAGTGTGAACTGTCAACGTGACCTACCCCCTAGCTAGATGATAACTACTGTGAAAAGATAGACAGTGTGAACTGTCAACGTGACCTACCCCCTAGCTAGGTGATAACTACTGTGAAAAGATAGACAGTGTGAACTGTGAACATGACCTACCCCCTAGCTAGGTGAAAACTACTGTGAAAAGATAGACAGTGTGAACTGTGAACATGACCTACCCCCTAGCTAGGTGAAAACTACTGTGAAAAGATAGACGGTGTGAACTGTCAACGTGACCTACCCCCTAGCTAGGTGAAAACTACTGTGAATCTCACTCTGTCACCTACTGTGCTGTTACATAAGGATAGAAGAGAGATGTTACATTTTCAAATGATGTTTCAAGAGTTAAAAGTTTCTATTCAATCCCTTTATCTAACTTTTGCTATGGTATATAGCCCCAAGGGATAAGTCAAATTGTAATCTCCCCTCCTCTTCTCCTCCCCTCCCTCCCCTCTCATCCTATCATCTCCCCTCTCATCTCTCATCTCTTCTGCCTTCATACATCCTCTTTCCTCTCTTCCTCTCTTAGTCCTCCTCTCTCTCCTCCTCTTGGCCTGTAATTCCCGATTGCACAGAATGAATAATTCAAGGTGATTTATCTGTCAGCGGGTTTTGGTGCCCTGAACCGCCCAGTCATGGACCTGTGGTACTAATGGAGGGTGGCAGGCTGACACCCTGACTACACCGTTCACGTTGCGTGAGCGAGTGTTGCAAAATAAATGTATCCAATAAGGAGGGGCCTTGCAACGGGCCGAGCATCTCTAATAGAACCTGGGTACGTGGACGCTCGTTGACACTCGGCAGTTAGGATGAAATGATTGAATAACGTCTCTATTAGAGAATAACGTCTCTACATGCTGCAAGTCCCCTCCTTATTAGATAGCAGGAAGATACAAACCCATGTGGATGAAAGACCAACTAGGAGAGATTCAAAGAAAACATCTGACCACTTTTGAGGTCTGAAAACATAGTGAGCTATCTCTTTAAGCTTGGTGAAGAAGAACAGTGTCTGGAGTGGAGAGTCCAGTCGATGTGATCCTCCTCTAGTGAAACGTCCCTTATTAAGAAGTACAACTAAGGCTAGAGGATTCCCTTATACAACCAATCAATACAACACCTGTCTCCCACTAGTACTCAGAGTACCATTCTTCCCTCCCTCCTTCCCTCCGTCTGTCTTTCCCTCAGAATGCCTCTCTCTCTCTGTCTGTCTGTCTGTCTTTCCCTCAGAGTACCATTATTCCTCCCTCCCTCCCTCCCTGTCTTTCCCTCAGAGTGCCACTGTCTGTCTGTCTGTCTGTCTGTCTGTCTGTCTGTCTGTCTGTCTGTCTGTCTGTCTCTTTCCCTCAGAGTACCACTGTCTCTCTCTTCTTGTCCTTATATTCATGCTGATTCCCTCTTCATTTCCATTCACTCACTACTCTGGTGATATATTCAATCAGCCAAACAGATTCTTCACTGTGAAAAATGGCAGATGTTTTAATAAAACAATGTTCATCTCACAGGAAAAACTAGCAACAGCTAGCTAGCAAAATGTCTATGAATGTTCCATGTATTTTTGGTATTTTGGTATTTTAACCTTTGTGTCATGATCGTGTCTGGTGGGGATAGACAAAATGATCACGCACACAATGGTGCACGCGCGGGCCGGTGTTGCAATGAGGTCCTGCTCTCTCTGCCGAGGCCAGGACTGATCTGTCTGGGTAACTGGCCAATCTACTCCCCCCTGACCCACATGCACAAGTGGTGCAGCGGCCTGTTGATGTCAAAAGCTGAAACCTGAACTTAAGACCTTGTGTGGTTCTGTTGGGCTAAATTTCTGTGAGCGCTGCTGTCTGTCCCGGGATCCTGCCAGATTCCGTATAGGGGGAGAGACGCGAAAGCCCAGCTAGCCTAGCTCGCGCGGCCGGCGGTCTAAAATGGAGCCGCTATTGAATGAATCCAATGTTGCAGGAGCTGCATTTACTTTGCTTTGTTCCGGGACAATGTGGACCACTCTAACTTTCAATGTAGCAACTGCTTGCTTGCGGAGGACTACAGGTGTGAAGTAGCTACTCTTAGCAAGCAAGTAGCAAACCTACATAAGCTGTTGGGGAACCCACACCCACCTACTTTATATTTTTCTTCCACCCCAGTAGCCGGACCCCACTCTGGTCTGGTGGAAGTTTCGCCGCCGTGTTGGCTCTTCACAGCCGGCTGGCCGGTGCTAGGCAGGGTTCCATCCCCGAAGGGGTCTCCGCCTTCTCTGGAGAATGGAGCTGATCTCGACCCAAACAACCAGCCATGGAGGTATGTCCCTCGCCGTGGAAGTCGAAGAAGGCACCCGCCAGCAATGGTGGTCTCCATGGAGACGCTGAGCCCGGGAACTGACACACACCAGAAACAGCTTTGCCGCCCTGGAACCAGAGGTTCTGGTGCCTTCGTTCGTGGTGGCTTCCCAATCAACATCGGATCCGGAGGTACCTGCGTCTTCGTCCTCAGCTCTGTCTCTCTCTCTGGTGGCTTCTACCTCGGGTTCAGATCCTCGGAGCTCCCACCCATATCAGATTGCCTGCCGTGAGGCTGCCTGAGAGACTGGCCCATTCAACATCACCAGCGGTCATCATAGGCAGCTCTATGGTGATAAACATCTCGGTCCCCAAGGCAAAAACCCTGTGCTACCCAGGAACAACAGTACAGGACATAACAAGGCTGCTTCTGACTGTTCTACCACAGATGCCAGGAGCTGACACCGTCGTAGTCCATGTGGGGTCAAACGACATCAGGAGGGATAGATCGGAACATTTGAAAATGGATTTTAAAGAACTGATTTTAACATTAAAAGACTCCAAAAAACAGCTAATCATTTCAGGTCCAGTACCATTGTTGGGCCACGGGTGTGAAAGATTCAGCAGACTACTGGATTTACACATCTGGCTAAAAGACTACTATAGCTCTGCTGGAGTCACTTCAACACCTTCTGGAAACAGAAGATACTCTACAGGAATGACAGAGTCCATCCATATCTTCTTGGCTCCTGAACTCTGTCCACGCATTTCAAGGCTGCGTTGAAACAATGACTGATAAATGATACCAGCTCAGTTAATCCCTACCATTGTGACAATGAGTCGTCATTATGCTGCATCAAATGTACATGATCTTAGGGGCATTGGCAAACACAATGTAAGTACTTTAATGAATGTACCCCTAATTGCACCGAATACATCTGTTTATCCTACAGCTATTGTAAGCAGTAATCATGAGCCCCTATAAACCAGAGTTACACTGTTAGCACAGAGGCGGTGTGCAGAAGTAGGAAGACCACTTTATGCAGCTCACCCTGCACTATTAGCGCCAATGTAAATAACATGAGTAAGTCTACATTTGATAAGCTTCCCAGTAAAGCCTTAAAAACAATCAAGCAACCCAGAAAAGTGCTAAAAATAGCCCATATTAACATATGTAGCCTAAGAAACAAGGTCCATGAAGTCAATAATTGCTTGTAACAGATGGCATTCATATTCATATTCTGACATATCTCTGAAACTCACTTAGATAATACCTTTGATGATACAGTGGTAGCAATACACAGATTTAACATATAACGAAAATACAGAAATGCCAACGGGGGCAGTGTTGCGGTCTATATTCAGAACCACATTCCTGTGAAGCTTAGAGACAATCTAATGTTACATACTGTTGAAGTAATATGGCTACAGGTTCATCTGCCTCACCTAAAGCCCATTCTTGTGAGAAACTGTTATAAGCCCACCAAGTGCTAACAGTCAGTCTCTGGATAACATGGGTGAAATGCTTGATAATGTATGTGATATCAATAGAGAAGTATATTTTCTGGGTGATTTAAATATTGACTGGCTCTCATCAAGCTGCCCACTCAGGAAACAACGTCAAACTGTAACCAGTCCCTGCAACATGGATCAGGTTGTCAGTTAACCGACCAGGGTAGTTACAAACAGCACAGGCATGTATTGTATTGATTTACTAATGCTGCAGATATTTGCAGATATTTGCTTTAAAGCAGTATCCAAATCCATAGGACGTAGTGATCACAAAATAATAGCCATTTCTAGGAAAACCAAAGTTCCCATGGCTGGGCCTATTATAGCGTATAAGAGGTCATACACAAAGTTTTGTAGTGATTCATATGTTGATGATGTAAAGAATATTTGCTGGTCTGTGGTGTGTCATGAGAAGCAACCAGACGCAGCACTTGACACCTTTATGAAACTACTTATTCCAGTTACTAATAAACAGCAGCCAATAAGAAAATGACTGTAAAAACGGTTAACTCCCTTTGGATTGATGAGGAATTAAAGAATTATATGGTTGAGAGGGACGAGGTAAAATGTATGGCAATTAAGTCTGGCAACCCAACTGATTGGCAAACTTACTGCAAATTAAGAAATCATGTGACTATACTAAATAAAAAGAAACTACACTATCAAACAAATTATATAAAGAATGATAGTAGAAAGCTTTGGGGCGCCTTAAATTAAATTTTGGGAAAAAAAGCCAACTCGGCTCCTTCATTCATTGAATCAGATGGCTCATTCATCACAAATCCCACTGATATTACAAACTACTTTAATGACATTTTCATTGGTAAGATAAGCAAACTTAGGGATGACATGCCAGCAACAAATGGTGGCACTACACATCCAAGTATATTGGACCAAATTATGAAAAACAAGAATTTTACTTTTGAATTCCACAAAGTCAGTGTGAAAGAGGTGAAAAAATATATATATATTGTTGTCTATCAACAATGACAAGCCACCAGGGTCTGACAATCTGGATGGAAAATTGCTGAGGATAATAGCAGACAATATTGCCACATCTTCAATCTAAGCCTACTAGATAGAGTGTGCCCTCAGGCCTGGAGGGAAGCTAAAGTCATTCCGCTACCCAAGAATAGTAAAGCCCCCTTTACTGGCTCAAATAGCCGACCAATCAGCCTGTTACCAACCCTGAGTAAAGTTTTGGAAAAAATGGTGTTTGACAAGATACAATGCTATTTACTGTTTTTTTTTTAATGGCGACAGTATTTCATGCTTATAGGAAAGGACACTCAACAAGCACAGCACTTACACAAATTACTGATGATTGGCTTAGAGAAATTGATGATAAAATGATTGTGGGGGCAGTCTTGTTAGACTTCAGTGCAGCTTTGACATTATTGATCATAGTCTGCTGCTGGAAAAGCTTATGTGTTATGGCTTCACACTTCCTGCTATAATGTGGATAAAGAGTTACTTGTCTAACAGAACACAGAGGGTGTTCTTTAATGGAAGCCTCTCAAATATAATCCAGTTAAAATCATGAATTCCCCAGGGTAGCTGTTTAGGCCCCTTGCTTTTTAAAATTTATAATAACATGCCACTGACTTTGAGTAAGGACAGAATTTCTATGTATGCAGATGACTCAACACTATACACGTCAGCTACTACAGTGACTGAAATGACTGCAACACTCAACATAAAACTGCAGTTAGTTTCAGAGTGGGTGGCAAGGAATAAGTTAGCTCTAAATATTTCTAAAACTAAAAGCATTTTATTTGGAACAAAACACTCACTAAACCATAAACCTCAAACAAATATTGTAATAAATAATGTGGAAATTGAGCAAGTTGAGACGACTAAACTGATTGGAGTAACACTTGTAAACTGTCATGGTTAAAACAAATTGATGCAGTAGTAGCTAAGATGGGGAGAAGTCTGTCCATAATAAAGCGGTGCTCTGCCTTCTTAACCTATTAACAAGGCAGGTCCTACAGGCCCTAGTTTTGTCGCACCTGGACTACTGTTCAGTCCTGGCTCAAAGTAGAGGAGAGATTGACTTATTAGTATTGACTTATTGGTATTTACATGTTGAATGCACCGAGCTGTCTCTCTAAACTACTGGCACACAGCTCGGACACCCATCCATACCCCCCAAGACATGCCACAAGAGGTCTCTTCACAGTCCCCAAGTCCAGAACAGACTATGGGAGGAGCACAGTACTACATAGAGCCATGACTACATGGAACTCTATTCCACATCAAGGAACTGACACAAGCAGGAAAATTAGATTTAAAAAACAGATAAAAAAAACCTTATGGAACAGCGGGGACTGTGAAGCAACACAAACATTGGCACAGACACATGCATACACACACACACACACACACACACACACACACACACACACACACACACACACACACACACACACACACACACACACACACACACACACACACACGTAAACGATAACATACGCACCATAAATACGCATGGATTTAGTACTGTAGATATGTGGTAATGGTGGAGTAGGGGCCTGAGGGCACACAGTGTGATGTGAAATCTGTGAATGTATTGTAATGTTTTAAAATTGTATAAACTGTCTTAATTGCTGGACCCCAGGAAGAGTAGCTGCTGCTTGAAGAGTAGCTGCAATGGGGATCTGTAATAAATACAAATACAAGTGGCCGTGATTGGGAGTCCCAAAGGGAGGCACACAATTGGCCCAGAGTCGTCCGGGTTAGGGTCTGGCTGGGGTAGGCCTTCATCGTAAGAAGAATTTGTTCTTAACTGAATCGCCTCGTTAAATAAAAAATAAATCAAATGAAAAATGCACACAGACAGATACACCACGCACACATTCACTTGCCAATCCAATCTAGGGGAGATGTTCTACAGTGGTCTGGCAATGGGTTAAACAGGAATTGTTCTCAGGCCCAGTGAGGGCTGGCTGACTGTTCTGTCACCCCGTAGAGGGGACTCCTGTTCTGCCTAGAAGTGTTCAGCCATCACCTGCAGGAGAGAGACAGGCTTCATCTTTAATACATATGGAGGAGAAACATCAAGCCTGGAGAAGGCCTCTTTAGAAACACTATGGAATCAAGACACTTTAGTCAGTTACCCCCACCCATGCACCTGCACACACACACACACACACACACACACACACACACACACACACACTAAGAACTTCTAAGAAGTGCTAAGTATAGATCAGTAAATTGTAAGATGTACATTGTGTGTGTGTGTGTGTGTGTGTGTGTGTGTGTGTGTGTGTGTGTGTGTGTGTGTGTGTGTGTGTGTGTGTGTGTGTGTGTGTGTGTGCAGGTGCGGATCATTATGTGGGTGGGGGTAACACCCTGGGGATTGAACCTGGGTTGTCTGCATCATCAAGACCAAATTAGAACTTTGAACACAGGTCTAGGTGTCTCTGTGAGTCCTCATGCCTCAAACAAGCAGATAGACATCAATAGTGTAATCCAGGTCACGGCACCGATGTAACCTAGGTGTCAAACAACAGCCACTAGTTTGTAAGTTTGCTCGTTCAGTGACCCATCTCTGCTGCTTGTGTATTTGTATGTATGTAAGACATGGAGGATTTACATTGGGGTAGTTCATAGCATCTGTATACCTACATACCATCTAGAGTGTAATGTGCATCCCTGTCTGGAAAGAACACTACAATTGATTTGGTTGCAAATGTTGATGACAACAGCTCTGTTTGCTTCACAGTGCAATTGAATTGTGCCCCGGCTGTACAGAAAAACACTTTACTTGAAGCACCATTTTATGTGTTCTATTGCCTTTTCCTAATGCCAGAGCTGGAATATAGAGCATTATAACCTGTAAGAAAGTATTAATGTGATGATGTAGATAATATTCACAATATCAAAGCCTTCATTAAAACGCTTTAGATGGCTGCATCTACAATGTTAAAATAGAAAGACTCAAACCACCCTCATTCTGCAGTGAAACCATGAAACGCAGCAGGCCTAAGCTGAGCTCTGGTGTTTGGAGGATGTTTGAGTGTAAACCCAATAGAAGTGTTCTGATACACTGAATGGATTTAAAAACAGAATGCAAGTAATCTGACACACCCAAAGTGGTTCTTCAATGTAAATATTGGTGTTTTTAAGAGTCTTGTGAATACCATTGTGGGTGTTTCAGTGCATGTAAATGGAAGCATCAAAACACAAAAAGCATATGTTGGCAGACTGTGTGAGATTATAAATGATGTTACAATCTAAATGTTTAGGGATATTTAAATTATAGCAAGGGTAACATGAGGAAACATGTATAAAGTGCACCTTCATGTGAGAAGGTAGATGTGAACCCGGGTCTCCTGCTTATCAAAACACTTCCTTAGTCCACTCAGCCAGTCTGCAGGACTAAGGATGATACAGAGAAGGTTGGAGATGCAACAGCTGCGTTGGAATAAGATCAATTTGGTTGATAGTTCTGATGGGTCAGGAGGCTGAGGGTCAAGGACCTGAATGATCTGTAGTGGAAAGTAACAGGTTAAAAAGTGAGACCATGTTACTGAAAGCAGTGGTGCTTCTAGAAGGTGAAGGGAGGGAACCAGAATAATGATGTGTCGGAGTTTAAAGTTGTGATGGTGTTTGATGTGAACACAGGGCGGCATTTACACCATATCTGATTAACCAATGACGTAAATAGGTGAAGTAAAACTAGCCCAGTTCATTGGAAATGTTAAACTACTAACATTCTGTGCTAGAGATGCTCAGCAGGGGAAGATTCTGATCATGGAAACTCAAGAAGAAGAAAATCAAAAGCCATGTCCCTGGAGCTTAAGCCGAGTTGAGGGAAGACATTTCTGGGGCCCCACTAGCTATGTCCATAGATGATATTATAGAAAATGTGAAGGGAGGCAGAGTGATTGAGGCCAAAAGGTTGATCAACAGGAAAGAGGGTCAAAGAAATGAAAGCTTATCAGTGTTAATGAGATAAGAGGTTTTGCCTAAAAAGTACAGATTTCCTGAATGATCTGTGGTGGAAAGTAGATTTCCTTAGTTTCAATGTCCCAGAATGTGTCCCATCCCCATTTTAAATGCCAGAGAATGGGACATGTAGCTGCTCAGTGTAAAGAAAAGAAAAGATGTGCCAAGTGTTGAGGGGAACATGATTATGGTGAATGTGGGAGCAATGTGAAGGCTAAGTGTTAGAATTGTGGGGGGGAACACAGTGCAGCATTTGTTGGATGACAGGTACAGAGAGAGGCTAGAGAGGCCCTGAGATATACAGTCAATCATGATGAATCATATGCAGAGGCTGTAAGACAGATTGGTGGAACTACTAGGCAGACTGATAGAGCTACTATGGCTGCTCCAATAGTAAGTTACTGTCAGAACCGGTGCTTCTACTAATACTGACATGCTTTCGTTGCCTGTTCAAAAATCTTGCTCACAAAAATGTGTCGTGTCAAAGGACACTGACTTCATAGTTTTCATCGGAAAGATTATGAACACGACTCAGAGTTTGGAAAGCAGAAATGCCAGGTTGAGGATTATTGAGGATAAGGCAACAGATTAATTAGGGGTACAGTGTCCTGTCTTCCCAGGCTGCTGGCCTGGAGTAGAATCAGTTGGGGTCAGAGTAGTGGAATAGTGGTGAGGTTTTAACGGGTGTAGGGTTACTTGGTTAGGGCAATTTCTTCAAAGTGTAATGAATTCATACTACAGAATAGTAGGCTGATACACAGCCAATACAGGTGGCGGCCTGCACCTATAACATTTGTTTACAGACCGCCATAATACCAAAGATGAAGAAGGAGACAGGTGAGAACACACTAAAAGCTCAGGTGAAACTCTCCAAAACAATCCAAGAAAGTATGCATCAATGACAATATGACTATGAAATGTTATTACTTTGAAGAAGGAAACAGAAGAGGAATTCACTCAACATGAACATTTGTTTTGCGTAGCATTTCGGCTGCTAATGGTCGCTGTATGGTTATGCTTGGTGCATTGATCAGTTTTCTCGATGCTACATGTAGCTGTTAATTGACACAATGTTGACACAAAATCGCAGCAAAAGGTGGCGCTACAAAGCATTAACTTAAGGGGGTGAATAATTTTGCACGCCCAATTTTTCAGTTTTTGATTTGTTAAAAAAGTTTGAAATTTCCAATAAATGTCGTTCCACTTCATGATTGTGTCCCACTTGTTGTTGATTCTTCACAAAAAAATACAGTTTTATATCTTTATGTTTGAAGCCTGAAATGTGGCAAAAGGTCGCAAAGTTCAAGGGGGCCGAATACTTTCGCAAGGCACTGTATCTGGGGAAGGGTGTAAAACTATTTCTAGAGTGATGAAAGTTTCCAAAAACTCAGTGGTCTCCATCATTAGAAAATGTTTAAAAAAATGTGAAACTACCTAGACTCTGCCTAGAGCTGTTCCTCCTACCAAAGTGAGCAACCGGGCAAGAAGGACCTCGGTCAGGGAGGTGACCAAGAACTTGATTACCACTCTGACAGATCAACAGAGTTCCTTGGCTGAGATGGGAGAACTTTGCCAGAAGACAACCATCTCAACAGCACTTCACTGGTCTTTATGGGACAGTGGCCAGACGGAACCCACTCCTGACAAAAAGGCACATGACAGCACACCTAGAATCTTCAAAAATGGCTTTGAAAGAATGAGAGCATTTGGCAAAAATATCCTGTTGTCTGATGAGTCAAAAATGTGACTAATTGGCCTGAATGCAAAGCAGTATGTCTGGAGAAAATCAGACGCAGCTCATCAGTCGTCTACCACCATCCCTACCGTGAAGCATGACCATCATGCTATGGGGATGCTTTTTAGTGGCAGAGATTGGGAGACTGATAGAGAGAATAATGAATGGAGCCAAATACAGGCAAATTCTTGAGAACCTGCTTCAAATTACAAACGATCTTTCACTGGGGAGGCGAGGATTTACAGACCAACGGGACAATGACCCCAAGCATACAGCAAAAGCAATGCTGGAATGACTTCAGAACAAGAAAGTCCTTGAGTGGCCCAGCCAAAGCTCAGACTTGAATCCCATTGAAAATCTCTGGTAAGACTTGAAGACTGCTGTTCCTCATCTATTTTAACTGAGTTTGAGGAAATCTGCAAGGAAGATTGGGAGAAAATCCCCAAATCCAAATTCACAAAGCTGATACCGACATCCCCTAGATGACTCAAAGCTGATACAGACATCCCCAGGAAGACTCAAACTGATACAGACATACCCAAGACGACTCAAAGCTGATACAGACATCCCCAGGAAGACTCAAAGCTGATACAGACATCCCCAGGACGACTCAAAGCTGATACAGACATCCCTAGGACGACTCAAAGCTGATACAGACATCCCCTAGATGACTCAAAGCTGATACAGACATCCCCAGGAAGACTCAAAGCTGATACAGACATCCCCAGGAAGACTCAAAGCTGATACAGACATCCCCAGGAAGACTCAAAGCTGATACAGACATCCCCAGGAAGACTCAAAGCTGATACAGACATCCCCAGGAAGACTCAAAGCTGATACAGACATCCCCAGGAAGACTCAAAGCTGATACAGACATCCCCAGGACGACTCAAAGCTGATACAGACATCCCCAGGACGACTCAAAGCTGATACAGACATCCCCAGGATGACTCAAAGCTGATACAGACATCCCCAGGACGACTCAAAGCTGATACAGACATCCCCAGGACGACTCAAAGCTGATACAGACATCCCCAGGACGACTCAAAGCTGATACAGACATCCCCAGGAAGACTCAAAGCTGATACAGACATCCCCAGGAAGACTCAAAGCTGATACAGACATCCCCAGGACGACTCAAAGCTGATACAGACATCCCCAGGAAGACTCAAAGCTGATACAGACATCCCCAGGACGACTCAAAGCTGATACAGACATCCCCAGGACGACTCAAAGCTGATACAGACATCCCCAGGACGACTCAAAGCTGATACAGACATCCCCAGGATGACTCAAAGCTGATACAGACATCCCCAGGAAGACTCAAAGCTGATACAGACATCCCCAGGAAGACTCAAAGCTGATACAGACATCCCCAGGACGACTCAAAGCTGATACAGACATCCCCAGGATGACTCAAAGCTGATACAGACATCCCCAGGACGACTCAAAGCTGATACAGACATCCCCAGGATGACTCAAAGCTGATACAGACATCCCCAGGACGACTCAAAGCTGATACAGACATCCCCAGGATGACTCAAAGCTGTAATCGCCGCTAAAAGTGCTTCTCTAAAGTATTGACTCAGGGGTGTGAATACTTAAATACATGTTATATTTCTGTATTTCATTTTCAATAAATGTGCAAAAGAAAACATTTTCTGAAGGCTCTGTATGTGCATATTGCTATTGATATGTTTAAAATATATTTCTATTGCAATGTATTAATATTAAGGCAGTTAATAACTGAATGATGCATTCATGTACTATCTTTATGGCTTGCTATTATTTGCTATTTCTGTCTCCCTGCAGAAAAATATACACAGTCAAAAGTTTGGACAAAATTACCTACTATTTTTATTATTTTCTACATTGTAGAATAATAGTGAAGACATCAAAACTATGAAATAACACATATGGAATCTTGTAGTAAACAAAAAAGTGTAAAACAAATCAAAATATATTTGAGATTTGAGATTCTTGGCATACTCTCAATCACACTCTTGGCATACTCTCAACCAGCTTCACCTGGGCTTTTCCAACAGTCTTGAAGGACATATGCCACATATGCTGAGCACATGATGCAGCACTCCATCACTCTCCTTATTGGTCAAATAGCCCTTACACAGCCTGGATGTGAGTTGGGTCATTGTCCTGTTAAAAAACAGGACAAGCGCAAACCAGATGGGATGGCGTATCGCTGCAGAATGCTGTGGTAGCCATGCTGGTTAAGTGTGCCTTGAATTCTAAATAAATCACAGACAGTGTCACCAGCAAAGCATCCCCACACCATCACAAATTGTCCTCCATGCTTGACAGTGGGAAGCATATATGAGGAGATCATCCGTTCACGTACTCTGCATCTCACAAAGTCACAGCGGTTGGAACCAAAAATCTGACATTTCATTTTTTGTGTTTCTTGGCCCAAGCAAGTCTCTTCTTATTATTAGTGTCCTTTAGTGGGGGTTTCTTTTCAGGAATTCCACCATGAAGGCCTGATTCACGCAGTCTCCTCTGAACAGTTGATGTTGACATGTGTCTGTCACTTGAACTCTGTGAAGAATTGATTTGGGCAGCAATTTCTGAGGCTGGTAACTCTAATGAACTTATCCTCTGCAGCAGAGGTAACTGTGGTTCTTCCTTTCCTGTGGCCGCCCTCGTGAGAGCCAGTTTCATCCCAGCGCTTGATGGTTTTTGTGACTGCACTTTAAGAAACTTTAGAAGTTCTTGAAATGTTCCAGATTGACTGACCATCATGTCTGAAAGTAATTAGGGTCTGTTGTTTCTCTTTGCTTATTTGAGCTGTTCTTGCAATAATATGGACTTAGTCTTTTACCAAATAGGGCTATCTTCTGTATACCACCCCTACCTTGTCACAACACAACTTATTGACTAAAACACATTAAAAAGGAAAGAAATTCCACAAATTAACTTTTAACTAGGCACACCTGTTAATTGAAATGCATTCCAGGTGACTGCCTCATGAAGCTAGTTGAGAGAATGCAAAGAGTGTGCAAAGCTGTCATCAAGGCAAAGCGTGGCTACTTTGAAGAATCTCAAATGTCAAATATACTTTGATTTGTTTAACACTTTTTTATTACTACATGATTCCATAAGTGTTATTTCACAGTTTTGTTGTCTTCACTATTATTATACAATGTAGAAAATAGTAAAAAATAAAGAAAAACACTTGAATGAGTAGGTGTGTCCAAACCTTTGACAGGTACTGTATACACAGTGCAAATTAAAATATTCAGACCCCTTGACTTTTTCTACATTTTGTTACATTAGAGCCTTATTCTAAAATGTATTCAATAGTTTTTTTCCCCTCATGTACACACAATACCCAATAATGACAAAGCCTAAACAGGTTTATAGATTTTTTTGCAAATGTATTAAAAATAAGAAAACAGAAATACCTTATTTACATGTAAGTATTCAGACACTTTGCTATGAGACTCGAAATTGAACTCAGGTGCATCCTGTTTCCAAATATCATCCTTGAGATGTTCCTACAATTTGATTGGATTCCACCTGTGGTAAATTCAATTGATTGGACATGATTTGGAAAGGCACACACCTGTCTATTTAAGGTCCCACAGTTGACAGTGCATGTCAGAGCAAAAACCAAGCCAAAACCAAGGTCGAAGGAATTGTCCATAGAGCTCCGATGCAGGATTGTGTCGAGGCACAGATCTGGGGAAGGGTACCAAAACATTTCTGATGCATTGAAGGCCCCTAAGAACACAATAGCCACCATCATTCTTAAATGGAAGAAGTTTGTAACCACCAACACTCTTCCTAGAGCTGGCCGCCCAGACAAACTGAGAAATCGGGGGAGAAGGGCCTTAGTCAGGGAGTTGACCAAGAACCCGATGGTCACTGACAGAACTCCAGAGTTCCTCTGTGGAGATGGGGGAACCTTCCAGAAGGACAATCATCTCTGCAGCACTCCACCAATACAGCTTTTATGATAGAGTGGCCAGACAGAAGCCACTCCTCAGTAAAAGGCACATGACAGCCACTTGGAGTATGCCAAAAGGCCCCTAAAGGACTCTCAAACCCTACAGGAAAGCATGGTGGCAGCATCATGCTGTGGAGATTTTTTGCAGAGGTGGGGACTGGGAGACTAGTCAGGATCGAGGGAAAGATGAATGGAGCAAAGTACAGGGAGATCCTTGATTTAAAAAACTTCTACAGAGAGCTCAGGACCTCAGACTGGGGTGAGGATCACCTTCCAACAGGACATTGATCCTAAGCACACAGCCACACAGGAGTGGCTATAGGACATGTCTCTGAATGTCTTTGAGTGGCCCAACTCGAGTCCGGACAAGAACCTGATCGAACATCTCTGGATAGACCTGAAAATAGCTGTGCAGCGATGCTCCCCATCCAACCTGACAGAACTTAAGAGGATCTGCTGAGAATAATGGGAGAAACTCCCCAAATACAGGTGTGCCAAGCTTGTAGCGTCATAACCAAGAAGATTTGGGGCTGTAATAGCTGCCAAAGGCTCTTCAACAAAGTACTGAGTAAAGGGTCTGAATACTTACTGTATGTAAATGTAATATTTCATTTTTTTTATATATATATATATATATATATATATATAATACATTTGCAAAAAAAACTGTTTTTGCTTCATTGTTATGCTTCGTTGTTATGGGGTATTGTGTAGATTGATAAGGGGGAAAAAATACAATCCAAGGCTGTAACTTAACAAAATGTGGAAAAAGTCAAGGGGTCTGAATACTTTCCCGAATGCACTGTATCAAGACTAACTAAGGACAAAAGGTAGAGACCCAAATGCAGACACAGGAGGCAGATGGTTGAGCTCCGTTATTTATTACACCAAAAGGGGTAAGCAAAAGGGAGGTCGGTGACAGGCAAGAGTTCATAAACCAGGTCAGAGTCCAAACAGTACCAGTGGATAGATAGGCTTGAGGTCACGACAGGCAGGGGTTCAGTGAACAGGTCCGAGTCCAAACGGTACAAGGGGATAGGCAGGCTCGAGGTCAGAACAGGCAGAGTGGTCAGGCAGACGGATTCAGCATCAGGACAAGCAAAGGTCAAAGCCAGGAAGGCTAGGGAAAAAACAGAGACTGGGAAAAATAGGAGCTCGGAGAAACGCTGGTTGACTTGGCAAAACAAGACAAAATGGCACAGAGAGACATGAAACACAGGGATAAATACAGAGGAGACTAATGGGGAAAACAGGAGACACCTGGAGGTGGGTGGAGACAATCACCAAGACAGGTGAAACAGATTAGGGCATGACAATAACTACCAATTGAATATCGTGAAATTGAGGCGAAAAGGGGTAAAAAGTACAACAAAAAATCTCATTTTATGCACTCTGGACATGCTTTGGTAGTACCCAACTGTCTAACTACTATCAGTTCATAATGGCCTGGTACTCAGGGCTCTATTGTCCCTCTAACCACTCTGACATCAATGTAAATGCTTTCGAAAATCACATCCAACACTTATCATGAAAACAGTAGGCATATGCATATTAGCGCTTATGCGTATGCATAGGCTTATGAGCCCAAGCCCCCCACCAAAGAAAACAATTAAAATGTTGATTGTGTCGTTATACAATACGAAGCCTACCACATATTATGCATGGGGAAAAAACATCAAACATAACTGATTTAAAATATATTTGATACATAGTTGGTCTCGTCTGTGAGTGTGGACTGTATTATTGTGCTTACTGGATGGACTGGTTACCTTACGCTGCAAAATGTCTATCCATGAGTCTGGGAGAGAACTTATAGCCCTAGGCGATGCTGCTCGTTCATTGATTGTGCAGGTCGGCTTACAGTTGGCCTACAATTAGTGAATTTGTATTTGGTTTTGAATAGCCTAGTAACATTACCTTTAGCTATACAGCATATCTCACCACCATGCGTTTCCATCTCCTCTCTCCTTTATTCCTTTCTCAAGCGCGCAGACGGGCTGTCAACAGTTTAGTGAAATTTGTTTAGTTGTGAAAACATGTTACTATCGATGTTCCCGAACGGATTTCACTTGGTTTTCCAAATTAAGCACTTGCTAGCTGCAGGATCAAGTTTGGAGGGCCCATGGCATACAGAGTTTGTCCGGAATATCTCCTGTCAGGCAGCGAAAAAATGCTCCTCAAACAGTGGTTGATGTGTGGAATGAAACAAGGGTTCTTATATTTATTTCTCAGCTGCTCATATTAAGCACATGCTCCGCTATAAAACCGAAGTCGCCTATAAACCTGACTGGCGGGAAAGCACGCGGCCTCCATTCACTATTCGAGTACATACAGATGAC
The DNA here is from genome assembly GCF_036934945.1 of Oncorhynchus masou masou. Classification (NCBI taxonomy): domain Eukaryota; kingdom Metazoa; phylum Chordata; class Actinopteri; order Salmoniformes; family Salmonidae; genus Oncorhynchus; species Oncorhynchus masou. Next base: position 16,175,015 of record NC_088244.1, read on the forward strand.
ATGTCTTTTGTCCCCTGCCCATTTGATAATGGGACATTCTAAATCGAAACAAATTGTACATATTAGTCAAGGCAAGCAGTAGCGGTGCGTGTGTAAAATCACTGGGGAAGCCAAAAAGCCACATTATGTGATGTGATAGTTGCGTTGTTTGCTCAATAACCTGTTAATTAATATGTTTGCAACGGTGATATATAGGCCTAAAGGCCGAGACAATAAGAAGTCACAGTGGCAGAATAAATTCAACCACACATGTGTTTTATAAAAAAAACCACTGAAGACAAGATTACATTGAGAATAGTCTGATGGGTGAAAATATGATCACTTGATGAGAGAACAGCTGCGCAGCCTGAGGCAAGGAACAGAGCAAGTTTTTTTGCTACTTTCTCAAATCATCAATACCCTATAGTCTCTTCGTGCAGCCCATGTCTGTTCTGATTTATAAGACATTCTAAGGTTTGTATCATTCACAACTAAGGTTGACAAATAACTAAATCTAGCATATAGGACTTGTTTAAAATAATAACCTTTACGCTCAACATAGCCACTTCACATGCGCACTTGCTGGTTAAATTATATTCTTCTTACTATAAAATTAAATAATGGCACAGGACGTATAAGCTTATCTTGAACAAGCCCACAGCCTATGTGTCACGCCCTGACCTTAGATAGCCATTTTATTGCTCTATTTGGTTAGGTCAGGGTGTGATTTGGGTGGACATTCTGGTTTTCTATTTCTTTGTTGGCCGGGTAGGGTTCCCAATCAGAGGCAGCTGTCTATTGTTGTCTCTGATTGGGAATCATACTTAGGCAGCCTGTTTTCCACCCTAGTTTGTGGGATCTTGTCTTTGGATAATTGCTGTTTAGCGCTACAGAGCGTTACGGTCGTTTATATTTTGTTGTTTTTTGGTGTTTGTTTAATGAAGTACGATGAGCACTTTGCGCTGCGCTTTGGTCTCACTCATACAACGACGGGCGTAACACTATGACATGGAGCATAGCCATATAACTAGCATACAGTAGGCCAACTCATATTCTGTTCTTCTGAAATACATTTCTTCATTACATTTCTTCATATCATAATGTTTCTTTAAACCTGACTTAAATATATAATGGATTTATTTTGATGGTGTATATTAATAAAATGTATTTTTTGTACTTTTTCAAATGTAGATGTTCCAAAGGCACGCATCAGCAGTTTATATGTGTGGAGGCCTGGAGATGCTCAACATGTTTATATTAAATAACGGCCAATTAGCATGAGACCAGCAGTCTTTTGCATGAAAATAACCGCTGACAATATTTCATGACCGCCACAGCCCTAAATATGATAAAGACCTTACAGATCTTTGAAGTGTTTTCATCAGTATAAAAATGCGAAAGACCTGTTAATGTTTTGTTGTCATTTGATAATTTGCAAAGAAAATATAAAGCCCTTGAAACTTAAAAATCATGTCTTGATGAAGAAATGCTGTAGTTATTGTACGGTATTAATTTTTATAATTATTTTCTCACATCCTTTGTTATAGCATAAGTGTACATTTGACCATTTTAAGTTACCAATGGAGTTTATCAGCACACCATATAGGATCAGGGAATATACAAAAAGAGGGATTCCCATTTACAGTATTTAAACTAGAGGTCGACCGATTAATCAGAATGGCCTATTAATTAGGTCCGATTTCAAGTTTTCATAACAATTGGAAATCGGTATTTTTGGACACCGATTTGCCAATTATTATTTTTTAACTATATTTAACTAGGCAAGTCAGTTAGAAACACATTCTTATTTTCAATGACTGCCTAGGAACGGTGGGTTAACTGTCTTGTTCAGGTGTAGAATGACAGATTTTCACCTTGTCAGCTCGGGGGATCCAATCTTGCAACGTCACAGTTAACTAGTCCCACACAATAACAACCTGCCTCTCTCTCATTGCACTCCACAAGGAGACTGCCTGTTACACGAAAGCAGTAAGCCAAGGTAAGTTGCTAGCTAGCATTAAACTTACAGTGCCTTGCGAATGTATTCGGCCCCCTTGAACTTTGTGACCTTTTGCCACATTTCAGGCTTCAAACATAAAGATATAAAACTGTATTTTTTTGTGAAGAATCAACAACAAGTGGGACACAATCATGAAGTGGAACGACATTTATTGGATATTTCAAACTTTTTTAACAAATCAAAAACTGAAAAATTGGGCATGCAAAATGATTCAGCCCCCTTAAGTTAATAAGGGGTGGCGCACCTTTTGCTGCGATTACAGCTGTAAGTTGCTTGGGGTAAGTCTCTATCAGTTTTGCACATCGAGAGACTGAATTGTTTTCCCCATTCCTCCTTGCAAAACAGCTCGAGCTCAGTGAGGTTGGATGGAGAGCATTTGTGAACAGCAGTTTTCAGTTCTTTCCACAGATTCTCGATTGGATTCAGGTCTGGACTTTGTCTTGGCCATTCTAACACCTGGATATGTTTATTTTTGAACCATTCCATTGTAGATTTTGCTTTACGTTTTGGATCATTGTCTTGTTGGAAGACAAATCTCCGTCCCAGTCTCAGGTCTTTTGCAGACTCCATCAGGTTTTCTTCCAGAATGGTCCTGTATTTGGCTCCATCCATCTTCCCATCAATTTTAACCATCTTCCCTGTCCCTGCTGAAGAAAATCAGGCCCAAACCATGATGCTGCCACCACCTGTGTTCAGGGTGATGTGCTGTGTTGCTTTTACGCCAAACATAACGTTTTGCATTGTTGCCAAAAAGTTCAATTTTGGTTTCATCTGACCAGAGCACCTTCTTCCACATTTTTGGTGTGTCTCCCAGGTGGCTTGTGGCAAACTTTAAACAACACTTTTTATGGATATCTTTAAGAAATGGCTTTCTTCTTGCCACTCTTCCATAAAGGCAAGATTTGTGCAATATACAACTGATTGTTTTCCTATGGACAGAGTCTCCCACCTCAGCTGTAGATCTCTGCAGTTCATCCAGAGTGATCATGGGCCTCTTGGCTGCATCTCTTATCAATCTTCTCCTTGTATGAGCTGAAGGTTTAGAGGGACGGCCAGGTCTTGGTAGATTTGCAGTGGTCTGATACTCCTTCCATTTCAATATTATCGCTTGCACAGTGCTCCTTGGGATGTTTAAAGCTTGGGAAATATTTTTGTATCCAAATCCGGCTTTAAACTTCTCCACAACAGTATCTCAGACCTGCCTGGTGTGTTCCTTGTTCTTCATGATGCTCTCTGCGCTTTTAATGGACCTCTGAGACTATCACATTGCAGGTGCATTTATACGGAGACTTGATTACACACAGGTGGATTGTATTTATCATCATTAGTCATTTAGGTCAACATTGGATCATTCAGAGATCCTCACTGAACTTCTGGAGAGAGTTTGCTGCACTGAAAGTAAAGGGGCTGAATAATTTTGCACGCCCAATTTTTCAGTTTTGATTTGTTAAAAAAGTTTGAAATATCCAATAAATGTCGTTCCACTTCATGATTGTGTCCCACTTGTTGATTCTTCACAAAAAAATACAGTTTTATATCTTTATGTTTGAAGCCTGAAATGTGGCAAAAGGTCACAACGTTCAAGGGGGCCGAATACTTTCGCAAGGCACTGTATCTTGTAAAAAACAATCAATCATAATCACTAGTTATCTACACATGGTTGATGATATTACTAGATATTATCTAGCGTGTCCTGCGTTGCATATAATCTGACTGAGCATACAAGTATCTAAGTATCTGACTGAGCGGTGGTAGGCAGAAACAGATGCGTAAACATGAATTCAAACAGCACTTTTGTGCATTTTGCCAGCAGCTCTTCGTTGTGCATCAAGCATTACGCTGTTTATGACTTCAAGCCTATCAACTCCCGAGATGAGGCTGGTGTAACCGAAGTTAAATGGCTAGCTAGTTAGCGCGCGCTAATAGCGTTTGAAACATCACTCGCTCTGAGCCTTGCAGTGGTTGTTTCCCTTGCTCTGCATGGGTAACGCTGCTTCGATGGTGGCTGTTGTTGTTGTGTTGCTGGTTCGAGCCCAGGGAGGAGCGAGGAGAGGGATGGAAGCTATACTGTTACACTGGCAATACTAAAGTGCCTATAAGAACATCCAATAGTCAAATGTTAATGAAATATAAATGGTATAGAGGGAAATAGTCCTATAATTCCTATAATAACTACCACCTAAAACTTCTTACCTGGGAATATTGAAGACTCATGTTCAAAGGAACCACCAGCTTTCATATGTTCTCATGTTCTGAGCAAGGAACTGAAATGTTAGCTTTCTTACATAGCACATATTGCACTTTTACTTTCTTCTCCAACACTTTGTTTTTGCATTATTCAAACCAAATTGAACATGTTTCATTATTTACTTGAGGCTAAATTGATTTTATTTATGTATTATATTAAGTTAAAATAAGTGTTCAATAATCGGTATCGGTATTGAAAAATCATAATTTAAACTCCAGAAGAAGGGATCTATACAGTATTTAAACTATAGAAGAAGGGATCTATACAGTATTTAAACTCTAGAAGGGATCTATATAGTATTTAAACTATAGAAGAAGGGATCTATAAAGTATTTAAACTATAGAAGAAGGGATCTATACAGAATTTAAACTTCAGAAGAAGGGATCTATACAGTATTTAAACTCCAGAAGAAGGGATCTATACAGTATTTAAACTATAGAAGAAGGGATCTATACAGTATTTAAACTCTAGAATAAGGGATCTATACAGTATTTAAACTTTAGACGAAGGGATCTATATAGTATTTAAACTCTAGAAGAAGGGATGTATACAGTATTTAAACTCCAGAAGAAGGGATCTATACAGTATTTAAACTATAGAAGAAGGGATCTATACAGTATTTAAACTCTAGAAGAAGGGATCTATACAGTATTTAAACTCTAGAAGAAGGGATCTATACAGTATTTAAACTCTAGAAGAAGGGATCTATACAGTATTTAAATTCCAGAAGAAGGGATCTATACAGTATTTAAACTATAGAAGAAGGGATCTATACAGTATTTAAACTCTAGAAGAAGGGATCTATACAGTATTTAAATTCCAGAAGAAGGGATCTATACAGTATTTAAACTCCAAAAGAAGGGATCTAATTAGGCACTACACAGGATTCTTATTTAGATCAGTAATACTGTCAAGAGCAGTGTGTGGTTTCCTTTTTCCTTCATCAGGTTCTACATGGCACTTTTATTCTTAGACTGTAGTGTTTAGGAGTTTTAGCGAGAGACGAAACACCAAAAAAGAAGGTATCTAATTATGCACAAAACAGGACTCACCATAATAGTGTTTTCAACCTTTTCCTCTTGCAAGGTGTTACACAACTCTTGATTAAGTGGTGTTACAATACACCATGTCATGCCTCAGAACACCTTAGGTTGAATGTTTCAGTGCACCTTAAATCTCATAACCCCTTACGTGCTTCAAAACTCCAGGTTTCCTCTCTTTAAAGTTGGTGTCAGTGCAGTTGCCACTAGTTTGTGTCACAAAACACGGCATTTTAACAGTGTATATAGTGTTATGAACATTCATATCATAACATAACCTAAGCAGGTTCTTCACACACATGCGCGCGCGCACACACACTGAGACAGCATGAATGTGAATGACTGGGAATCCATTTGATGACTATAAATTTGTCCACTGTTCTGAAAGGGAGAGCCAGTCCACCCTCCACAACCCTGTCTAATAAACACAGCATCATCTCTTCAGGATCAAGATGTGCATCAAATGGGGATGGGTTGAATCAAACCCAGACAGATTTTATTTTTTAATTTTTTCAATTTTACCTTTATTTAACCAGGCAAGTCAGTTAAGAACAAATTTTTATTTTCAATGACGGCCTGGGAACAGGGTTAACTGCCTGTTCAGGGGCAGAAAGACAGATTTCTACCTTGTCAGCTCGGGGGTTTGAACTCGCAACCTTCTGGTTACTAGTCCAACGCTCTACCCACTAGGCTACCCTGCCGCCCCAAACAGATTGATAGGGTCATGACTTTTATTATAACAGCCTGATCTGCACAGCTCTCCGCTGCTGTCCATCACACCAACGGTGTGCTTCAGAATTGACAGGATCGCCACTAACCCGGGGTATCTATCTATCTATTCGTAAATAATCTGCAAATTCTTAAATAGCCTACGACACCTGTTCAGAACTTCAACGCGCAATTTCAAAAGGACATAAACAAGTTCCTCACATCGCTGACCCATTGGCTACAGTCCTTTACTGAGTATGAATTATTGATCAGACAGGTGGAAAATACGGTCCCTCTGGCGTCTCTCGAAGTGGTATGTCACATCACTGACAGAACGCAAAAAAGTGATGAAAGTGTAGACCACCAAATAAACCGTTTTCAACCGGTAAAATATTATTCCTAATTATACTCACTCAGCCTCGCAGGTGAACCGGAGGAGCGATGTTGCCCGGCATTCCGGTCTCTCTCTCTCTCTCTCTCTCAGCAAGCTCTTCAAATGAGTTCTCTTGGGACAGAGCACGCCTTGGCTTTTGCAAGCATTCTCTGCAAAGATCCGCCCTCCTTACTCACTCACAACCATCCCTCAATTTTCTGCGATATAAAACGCGAAATCAGCATAGCACTGTGCAAAACTGTAGTTTTCCGTTTCTGGAGCAGAAGTAGCGGCTTCTGTTTCTATTTTAGAAGATGATTCTCGCGCTACCAGGGGCTCATCTCTCGGTTTCCTTTCCTGTCCATCTGTGCTTGCGATTGCTCTGGACCATGTGATGGAGGCAGGAGGTAGGAGACAGGCGCCCTACCCATTCCCTGACGCGACCTCCTCCACATAGCTCCCCCCAATGGACAGCCTAAGAAATAATAAAAAGAGTTCTAAATAAATAATATTGAGGATATGGGGACACGCACAGTATTTCTTGCGAGATGATAATGATCTAAATTTAAATTATTCATAATAATAACCTCTGTATTTATTCCTCATCAAGTCTAGAATATTCTCATTGTAAAACATTGGAGCCGTGCCACATAAGAGAGGCCACTGCTGCCTGGGCTATATAATACATACATAGTGCATGAGCTTGGGTCTAAGTAAGGAAACTATTCATTCACATTGCATGTAGCCCACAGCAAGTTTCTGGTAGCTTCCCTTTTCCCATTTATACTGGGCCTTTATGGGAATGACCAGTGTGAGAGAAGGAGTGAGTGTAAAATAGAGGGGGGAGACCGAGAGACAGGGAGGAAGAGACAGAGAGACAGAGAGAGAGAGTAGCTCTGTTAAACCAGATATCTAACAGAACAGAGTAGGGAGAGTATTGCACGCTGTCCTAGATGGAAACAAATAATTCAAGCATGCATCAACATACACAAATATACACACAATTAAGCTAAATATAACTGCTGATTGGCAAAACAGTGATGTATAGGGGCAGTTGGAAATACCCTGATGGATCAAGACTGCTAAGACATAGGTGGTGTATATGTTGCTCTTGACGTTCGAATGGGCTTGCACTCACATGATGAATTGGTTGTCATTGTCAGTGATGTATGCATGCATGCATGTTTGAGCGTGTGTGTGAGATTAGGTGAATGCATGTATGTCTATGTGTGTGGGAGAGAGAGAAAGGGAGAGACGCTCTCAAGGAGAGAAAAGCCTCCTCCCTTTCTGCTTGTCAGAACTCCTTGTATTGTTGCCGGCCATGCACCCGACTCTTGGGCCTCTGCTACAATGCAGCTCTCCTCAGCGCACCATGGCACTGACTGGCCTGTCACTTCTAGTTAGTGTCTGTGTGGGGAATGGGGATGGGAACAACAGACCCCCACGGCCTATAGGGCCAGACTGGACACACAACAGCCCAGTCACACACACACTCACTCACTCACTCACTCACTCACTCACTCACGCACACACACACACACACACACACACACAGAGAGAGAGAGACAAACACACTGGGGCGATAAGGAGGTGTCAAAGGATAGCGGCGGTGAAAGGGGAACACAAGGAAACCTCCATTAGTTGTCGTAATAGAGTTCAGCCTTATTCCTGCTGGGCTGAACTGGGCTGCCTGCACCACACTAACACAACAGGCCTGCTTTTTCACTATTTCTAAAGAAACACAAGATTTAAAGAAACCCACAGTTCACAGACATGCTTTAAAAAAACACAGCTCACAGCCTTGTTCTATATAACACGACTTTGCATTGGGTTATTATTCAACACTAAAAAAGCAGTCTGGTTCGTAATGTCTGGTTGTACTCATTGTATTGAGTCACTGTATTGATTAAGAGATAGACCATCTTTAGCATTGTTCAGTATTCTGAACACACTGACAAAACAGCAAATGATGATGAGGATAGTAACATCTTATAACTTTGTTTCTTGCTATACTTATATCAGATTATCATCCGGGGCTCCAAAAACACATTATACAACTCAAATCCCTCTAGTAATAGAAAACACATCCTCCACAGTGAAAACATGTCCCCGCCCACCCGCCTCTAAAATACTAATCAGATATATTTCTAGTTGTATAGCGAGGTGGGCTACTGGGCCTCGGCTGGGCTGAGCGATGTGGGGCGATGGGGATGGAGAGAGAGGGAGAGGGGGCTTTTAAGGAGTGGAGCGGAGGAGTGTGTGATGTTAAAGATTTATCACGCTTGTGCAGGGACGAGATGGGAACCTACCATGGCAACCAGAACCAACCAGGCATCTGAAAGAGACTGCTCTTAAAGGCTTTTCTATTATGGACCAGGCCACAATCAGAAAGAGCAGGACAGAGGGCCAAGGTGGAGGAGGAGGAGGGGGAAGAGGAGAGGAGTAGGAGGAAGAGGATGAGGGGGAGAGGAAGCAGAGGAGAAGGAGAAGGGGAAGGAGGAGGAGGAGGAGCCAGAGATTGGTATAGATGGAGAATGGAAGGTCGAAGGGTCATGGTTAAGGTGGAGGAGGAGAATGGAAGGATGAAGGGTCATGGTTAAGGTGGAGGAGGAGAATGGAAGGATGAAGGGTCATGGTTAAGGTGGAAGAGGAGAATGGAAGGATGAAGGGTCATGGTTAAGGTGGAGGAGGAGAATGGAAGGATGGTCATGGTTAAGGTGGAGGAGGAGAATGGAAGGAGGAAGGGTCATGGTTAAGGTGGAAGAGGAGAATGGAAGGATGAAGGGTCATGGTTAAGGTGGAGGAGGAGAATGGAAGGATGAAGGGTCATGGTTAAGGTGGAGGAGGAGAATGGAAGGATGAAGGGTCATGGTTAAGGTGGAGGAGGAGGAGTAGAATGGAAGGATGAAGGATGAAGCATCAGGGTTAAAGTGGAGGAGGATAAAGACTAAGAGGAGGAGAATAAAGAAGAAGAGGGTGGAGAACCTGGAGAGAGGGTGGAGGAGGAGAAAGACTAGGAGGATGAGAAGAAAGAAGAAGAGGGTGGAGAACCTGGAGAGAGGGTGGAGGAGGAGAAAGACTAGGAAGAGGAGAAGAAAGAAGAAGAGGGTGGAGAACCTGGAGAGAGGGTGGAGGAGGAGAAAGACTAGGAGGAGGAGAAGAAAGAAGAAGAGAGTAGAGAACCTGGAGAGAGGGTGGAGGAGGAGAAAGACTAGGAGGAGGAGAAGAAAGAAGAAGAGGGTAGAGAACCTGGAGAGAGGGTGGAGGAGGAGAAAGACTAGGAGGAGGAGAAGAAAGAAGAAGAGGGTGGAGAACCTGGAGAGAGGGTGGAGGAGGAGAAAGACTAGGAGGAGAAGAAAGAAGAAGAGGGTGGAGAACCTGGAGAGAGGGTGGGGGAGGAGAGAAAAGAGGATTGATTGATATAATAATATAATATATGCCATCTAGAAGCTTTTATCCAAAACACTTTACCGCCATGTGAGCATATATTTTACGTATGGGTGATCCCAGGAATCAAACCCACTACCTTGGTATTACAAGCGACATGCTCTACTAACTGAAATACACAGGACCACAAGCGGCAAGGGAGATAGAGAGAGAGGAGGAGGGAGGAGAGGAGGAGTAAGCAGAAGTGGGCAACTCCAGCCCTCCAGGGCCTGAATGGTGTCACTCTTCTTCTCCATCCCTAGCAAACACAGCTGATTAAACAAACTGCATTCTAAACTGAAGATCATGATTAGGTGATTATTGAAGTCAGGTGTGTTAGCTGAGGCTGGAGCAAAACTGTGACACTAATCAGGCCCTCGAGGACTGGAATTGCCCAACCCTGAGGGGGATAGTGGAGAGAATAGAATATGGTGAAATGTATTGATGGAAAATGTGTGAAAAAGGTAAGACACACACACAGTAACACAGACCCTGCTCTCCTTGTCTACCTCCTGACCGCATCGTCAACCGCAACAGCCTACCTCACAAGGTCGTAAGGTCTAGAAACTGGGCTTGTGAACTCAGTAATAAACCCCTCTAATTATCCAGTGTCTATTTTTATGATCAGTAACACTAAGGACATAGATTTGAGAAATATACACTCATATCCCAAAACTGAAATCTATGAAGGAGGTGTTGCTTTCTATCACTTCTCTTCTCCCTCTCTCTATCCAGTCTTGATACAGTCACAGTATCTTCATACTGTCTATTAACACATAATTATCTACTAGTGGATGTATTTCCCTTCATTCAGAACTGTATATTTTATGATACATCTGATTTACCTTTTTAAATGCCCTTTCAAATCAGAGTTGAAACCTCATTTAGCCCTCCACACATTTGTGAAATGGTCAGCAAGGTCTTTTAAATGCAGAACAGGACAAATAAGACAAGACACAAAAGGCTTGTAAAAAAGGCCATCCTGCTCTTCTCCTCTCTACCTAACTTCCCCTTAAGTCCCATTAGTTTGGCTGCTCAACCTACCTAAGTTATCCCTCAACCATCATAGCCCTGCCTATCCCAACCAATAAGTGCTTGGAAATGCGCATCCGGACACTGCACCCGCCCACTCAGGTCAGTGATATCGTCACCCGAAGTTTTCAAAAATATAAATAATAAAGTAAAGTACAAATACCCCAAAAAACGACTTAACCCTTGTGTAGTCTGTATACTGCATACATTCTGTATACTACATTCTGTATACTCCCCTTGCCCTAAGGTTAACAAATTACACGCCTTCACTAAACCCCTAAAATATAGCAGCTTCATTGAATTTTAAACCCCACATCTATTTTACATGAAGAAACAACCTGTTGTTCATCATAAACTTTGTGAATATCAGGGTTTTCCCTCTTCACAATGCAGAAAGACTGCAGTTAATCAGTTAATTATTATTGTTTTCTTTACTAAGGTAGAGGTTTATTATTATTATAATTATTGCTAAAGGTACTGCATAGGTGTAAACATGACTTTTTAGCAAGATGTAGTACTTGTATAACCTAAGAAAGTAGCAGAAATGTGTTTTTAATGCATTTTATTGAAGGGAAACTATAACGGTCTTGAACGTTTTTGGCAACAGAGTGTTATGTTCTTATATACTGTACAATGAGGAATTCAACTACAAAATATTAGTCTTCTCCCATTTGTTGAACCATTTCCCCCACCCACACGGTGTATAAACAACAACAATAAAGAAGAATAAAATAAGATAATAGATACAAAACAAAAACATGAACATAAATCCATCCCCTCTAATTAGCACATGTAGGACAGTATGCAAGTGTGTGTGCATGGACTTTGCAGATGTATTTCTCACATGCAGCGTATAGTATTTGTTTTCCAGTCCTTCTTTGGGGGGCAGAATTGGCATCTCTTGCCTGCCCCAGCTGCATCCTCAGGTGGATCAGGACCAGATTCAGCCCCCTGAACAGCTGTCACGGGCTCTGTAGAGGCTGCTGTGTGGGGGAGGCGCTCCCTTCTTTGAATGTGTGGGGTTACAAGTGCCTTTCCCAGCTGCTCCAGGAACACCCTCCTCTTGTTCCGCTTATCAGGCCTCCAGGTAGGGTTGATCTTGTTCCATATCATGAAGGCATTGTATGAGGACACATCAATGATGTTATGGAAGATGACCAGGGGCCAGCGGGTGGTAATTCTCCTGCAGCTGTAAGTTTCAATCACCTTCTTCAGGTTGTCCATGCCTCCTTTGTTGTGGTTGTAGTCCAGGATGATGACTGGCTTCCTGTCCTCACGATCACTGATCTCAGCCGTTTTGTGCAGTGTGCTCAGGACAACCACATTATTGTTCCTCTTTGGGAGGTAAGAAACTAGAGTGGTGGTGGGGGTAAAGACAAACTTTGATGAGCAGGCCTCTCTCCCGCTTGTTGTGAGGAGTGCAGGGGGGAGCTCAGGCTTGTTCATTCTAACTGTGCCAACCATGGTGATCTTCCTCTTCAGGAGCTGCTGGCTGAGTGCAATCAGTAGCACACATCATCTCAATTTCTCATTGTGTGTGTGTGTGTCTTTGTGGTTTTTGTGGTGTGTAAATGATTTTACAACTGCCAGGTCAAAAAAGACCCAAAGACAATCTTTGTACCCTGGTGATGTACAGTTTTCATGGAAATATGAACAAAGGAGATGTTTCACTTTTTCTAATGTTGGGGTCACTCTAGGGAAAATCATCAAATTTCAAGTTGAAAAAATATAATTTAGGGGTGTTTTCTCTGCTGTTAAACATAGTGGTCATTTTTTACCCAAGGGTTAAGTACACAAGGGTTAAGTAGTACTTTGAAGTATTTTTACACCACTGGTGGTGACTATCAAGAGTACAGTCATGGGCCTCAACATCAGGTTCTAACACTGGACAGCACTATAGAGGGCAGACCCAAACCAATAAGTTATAAGTATATAGGGGTGAGGGCATGCACAGTGATCAACTGTTTTTTACATGGTCCTACGGATTTAGTGACCAATCGTTTTACAAGGCTAATATTTTACATGAGTTCAACATAAGCAATACGGCCATGAAAAGGATGGAAGGCGTTCTCGACTGTTTGTGTTGATGTAATAGCGTCAAATGAACAGCGGGTGGCGCCTAAATTACGTAATGGTTAAGGACTCATCGCTCCTCAGTGACTCTAATGAGAGAAATATGCCATTCAGTAGCTGACACTGCGCTAATACTTTACTTTTAGGTTTCACCTTTACCAACATTTATTATGAAATTTGTAAACAAATTGTGAAAATATTGAAGCAAAAATATCTCCGCACCTAAAATGTTGAGTAACATGATATTTAAAACAATATCCTACCACTTTTGCATAATTATGTAGCCTACTCAATATAACATGTTATGAAAAGAGTTCGTATGAAAATTGTGTTTAAACTCTTGGGGGAAAAACATTACAGGGACCAGGTGAGAACACCAGACTGTTAAATCCAAAGATCCGTTTTTGACACCATCTAGCCTATCCCCCTTCTTGCCCCGCTACACACACACACACTCGAGTGCTAGCGGTAGTAGGCTATCAACTCAAGTTACCCCTCTCACACACAAAGCGATCATTTTGGGGAAAGAAAATGCATGGGACGCCAGTGCCTGGAGCTTACAGACACAGTTTTCACCGTTGACCGAGCTTGAAGCCATTCTTTGCACTGAAAGGTCCTTGCCACAGTGAACCAGTCTAGACCGTTGTGTGTTTTCATCGTTTCTCGAGTGCTATTTGGGTTTTAATACAATGGGGTGCTGCAGCGGCCGTTGCACGCTCATCTTTCTTTGCACGATCCAGCTGGTGAGTGGCCCGTTATTTCTTTAGCCGAATACAAAAAGTGTAATTTTCTCTTGTTTCTTGATTTTGTTTAGAAAATTAAATGTTGTTTTGGGTGAAACACATTTTTAAAATGTTTGTTTTATCATGCCACGTTTTTGTGAATTTACTGTGGACACTGACCAGTTTTGCTACCAGTGCTTTCGTGTTGAATTAGTGATAGCTGATGAAGGCAGCTTGATGGCCGGTGAAATACAATTGGCATACAGTAGGCCTATAATGTGGTCAAACATCCACGTGCAGCACACTGTCTGTTTCTTTCCTTCACCTCGTCCGTTCCACGAGGATAGGCTACTTCGCGAGTCGCGAGGGAACATATGGCAAGATTCAAGAGTGGTGTGTGTGCACTCCCTTATCCACAAGCTATAGTTATGTGCAGTTATTGGGCCAGATCAACTCACCACAAATGCAAAATAGCCCTTATGACACTGGTGCAAACATGTCCACGCACGTCTGCTGACCAAACAATTGTACTGTCGCCTACAAGTGTATCCATGTACTGCTATCCAATGTGTACTGTGATTTCTGCGTGACAATTGCCACAGTAGCCTATTGTATTGGTGTTTTGTGCAACATCAGCACCATTGTTTCTTCTCAGCCAAAGTTGTTACTGTGAGTGGCACGTCAGAGAAGGCTAAGCTACATCAGTCACACCAGGGAGTTTTACAAAGACTGTTCAACCTCTTGTCACCGGTTGAGTCACTGTGTCAGGTGTCCATTTGTAATCCTACCTCAGTGAAAACAAATACACGTGTGAGTTGGCTTTCATTGATTTCACAAATGGCCTGCTTTCAAACAGTTGATCCCTTTTTGACTGTGATGTACGATCCTATTAGTTTAGTTTGGATAGATCGTTTTGTAGGAGAGCTTCCACCCGACCAATAATCACCATGGGAGTCTATGATCCACAAAGTGAGGCTTCAGCTAGTTACAACCTGCTGGAGAGAGATTGTTCCCCGGTTGTGATCAGTGGAGTGCGAGACGTGACATTTTACACATAATGGCTGTGAACTTGCCGTAAGTGCCCCCTCCCCATTCTAACTAAACACTGAATGTTTCGATCTAGCTCAGCCCTCCAATCTCTCCCTCTCTCCACCACCCTGCTGCAGGGAGGGGAAAGTGGAGGTGACAGGGTGTGAGAATGTTATTTATGATGGCATTAAAAGAGGTCTCTCACACAGTGAGGTTGGGTAAGCCCCTAGTATACAACCATGTCAACAGCTAAAATACCAGTAACCCCATCTCTACTCAACCATTTATTTGTTTTAAAAAACATAGCTCTGGTAATTCTTTCCATGCACCAGAGATTAGGTTTAAGGACATAGTGAAGGGAGTAGGGAGAGAGAGAGTAAAGCGCAGACATGAACACATTCATGGAATGTTTGCCTCTTTGGGGTGTGGGAGGGGAGGGGTACGACATTCTTAGAAAAGAGCTTCCGAAAGGGTTATTTGGCTGTCCCAATAGGATAACCCTTTTTGGTTCCCGGTAGAACCCTCTGTGGAAAGGGTTCTATCTGGAACCAAAAAGAGCTGTACCCCTGCACATTGACTCAATACCAGTACCTCCGGTATATAGCCTCATTAATGTGGTTTTATTGTAACCTTTTTAAACTTTAGTACATTTTTTCATAACTCTTATTTTTCTTAACTGCATTGTTGGTTAGGGCTTGTCCATTTCACAGTAAGGTCAACACCTGTTGTATTCAACGCATGTGACAATTATATTTTAATTTGATTTCCTCCTTCATGTCCCTGTTGAAACCATCATTAAAACGTTTATGCTTTACTGGAAAGGAGAGGAGAACAAGTTTTTTTATCAGTCAAGATGACACTTCTTGCCATTCACAGCTAGCAAAAGTAAAATGTGTGTGTGCAGTGGTCAGAATTCACAAAGGGGCCATGGTGATGTCATCCAGGTCCTATCAGGTCACAGTAACCCCCCCGCTAGAGATTGATTGGTTTTCCTATAAACAACAAAGCAGCATGGCGTGGAACCATGCTTGGGCTGAGCTCTATTCCCAATAAGTGGCAGCTCAATTACTGTATCCATTCCAAGCGCATGTGAAATTGACACACGGTTTTGTAGCAACGATTTCTACTTGATTTGAGTGGCTAGCGTTTATGACAGTTGTGGAGAATGTAGATGACAAAGGGTTTAATCAAAGTGATGTAAAGCCTTCAATTCACAACCTCAATCCATGTATAGTACTGTACCTGTTGCAGTACAGTGGTTTACAATGCAACTCATACTCATGTCTTTGTCCATAACAATATTCTGCTCCATTTGCTCTCTCATATAGTGCCTAATCTCTAGACTGGTGAGTACAGCAGTGTTCCAGAGAGCTCCATTACTGTATGAAAAATAGTGTGAATGATGGTGTTGGAAATGTAATAGTATTTCTATCAACAATGCCATCATCTCCCATTCAGCAGCACTCTCTGCACTCTACCAGGGTGCTTCACTCCTGTCCCTGCCTCGGGGGTAGCTGCCTGGCTGGCTGTGGGATTCCTGGAGATCAATCTCCTCCCTGAATGCTCTTTGCTTCCGACGTAATGTGTGTGGGGGGTCCAGGGCTGTTGACGACCGTCACCCCAGGGCAGGAATGTGACACACGTTCAGTGCATTTGGAAAGTATTCACTTTTTCCACATTCTGTTACATTACAGCCTTATTCTACAGTTGATTAAATAGTTCCCCCCCTCATCAATCTACACACAATACCCCATAATGCCAAAGCAAAACCAGGTTTTGCAGAAATGTGTTGGTTCCCCAGATCTGTGTCGCAACACAATCTTGTCTCAGAGCTCTATGGACAATTGGTTCGACCTCATGGCTTGGTTTTTGCTCTGACATGGACTGTCAACTGTGGTGTGTGCCTTTCCAAATCATGTCCAATCAATTGAATTTACCACAAGTGGAATCCAATCAGGTTGTAGAAGCGTCTCAAGGATGATCAATGGAAACAGGATGCACCTGAGCTTAGTTTCGAGTCTCATAGTAAAGCATCTGAATAATAATGTATTATTGTTTATGATTTATCTGACCTTTATTTACCTAGGCAAGTCAGTTAAGAACACATTCTTATTGATAATGACGGCCTACCCCGGCCAAGCCTGGACGACGCTGGGCCAATTGTGGGACTACCAATCACGGCAGGAATTTAACCAGGTTCTGTAGTGTAGTGTAGTAGCACTGAGATGCAGTGCCTTCGACCATAAATACGGTATTTCCATTGGTATTTTTAATACATTTGCAAAAAATGTCGAAAAACCTGTTTTCGCTTTATTATTATGGGATATTGTATATACATTGATGAGGAAAAATATTTGATCCATTTTTGAACAAGGCTGTAACGTTGCAAAATGTGGAGAAAGTCAAGGGGTCTGAATACTTTCCGAATGCACTGTGCATGTGCACACACAAACATGCACACGCACACACAAACATGCACACGCAGACGGGCAGACGGTCAAACAGGATGTTGTCCTTTTTTTTGGAGACATTTTCACAAGACAACTGCTCCCTGTTTTAGTTTACCTCATAAATGACGCACCAGTGTCTACATGTCGCAGATACGGTATTCACATGAGCTCGGCTGGTTTGTGTTTGTGTACGATATTGAAGACCTCTGAGGCTCATCCTGTCCCTAGTGTTTGTTGCTCCTCCTTGACCCCATTGAAACCATTGTTAGAAAGCAAACACTTCACTGGAGACACCTTCGGCCATTCACAGCTAGATACCTCTCCTGTTCTCTTTACCTCCTCCTTGACCTTCTTACTCCCCCCCCCCCCTCCCTTCTCTTCTGGAGGCCTGGGAGCACTGTCGTGTTGATAACACCTGTTTAGCCAGCAGGATTCCGGCCCTGGAAATTCACCCTTCACTAGGACACCACGGATTACTGGACAACACACAGAGAGATAGAGGAGGAAAGAGGGCTGGGGAGAGAGGGCTGAGGGAGATGGAAAGAGAGGGTTGGGGGAGAGAGCACCTGGCCTAACCCTACTAGAATCTGAAGTCAAAAGTGTACTGTTTGCTGATGATCTGGTGCTTCTGTCCCCAACCAAGTAGGGCCTACAGCAGCACCTAGATCTTTTGCACAGATTCTGTCAGACCTGGGTCCAGAAATAATGGTGTTACAAAAAAGGTCCATTTGCCAGGAACACAAATAGAAATTTAATTTAGACACCGTTGCCCTAGAGCACACAAAGTTTACATACCTCGGCCTTAACATCAGCCCCACAGGTAACTTCCAATAAGCTGTGAGTCATCTAAGAGTCAAGGCAAGAAGGTCCTTCTATGCCATCAAAAGGAACATAAAATTCAACATACCAATTAAGATCTGACTAAAAAAACTTGAATCAGTTATACGACCCATTGCCCTTTATGGTTGTGAGGTCTGGGGTCAGCTAACCAACCAAGAATTCACAAAATGGGACAAACACCAAATTGAGAGACTGCTTGCAGAATTCTGCAAAAATATCATCTGTGTACAATGTAAAACACCAAATAATGCATGCAGAGCAGAATTAGGCCTACACCTGATAATTATCAAAAACCAGAAAAGAGTTGTTAAATACTACAACCACCGAAAAGGAAGCGATTCCCAAACCTTCCATAACAAAGTGATCACCTACAGAGAGATGAACCTGGAGAAGAGTCCCCTAAGCAAGCTGGTCCTGGGGCTCTGTTCACAAACACAAACATACCCCACAGAGACCCAGGACAGCAACACAATTAGACCCAACCAAATCATGAGAAAACAAAAAGAAAATTACTGGCATATTGGGAAGTATTAGCCAAAAAAATTGAGCAAACTAAGAAGGCTATTTTGCCCTAAACAGAGAGTACACAGTGACAGAATGCCTGATCATTATGACTGACCCAAACTTAAGGAAAGCTTTGACTATGTACAGACTCGGTGAGCATAGCCTTGCTATTGAGAAAGGCCGTTGAAGGCAGACCTGGCGCTCAAGAGAATACAGGCTATGTGCACACTACCCACAAAATGAGGTGGAAACTGAGCTGCATTTCCTAACCTCCTGCCATGTATGTCCATATTAGAGACACATATTTCTCTCAGATTACACAGATCCACAAAGAATTAGAAAACAAATCCAATTTTGATAAATACCCATATCTATTGGGTGAAATACCATAGTGTGCCATCACAGCAGCAAGATTTGTGACCTGTTGCCACAAGAAAAGAGCAACCAGCGAAGAACAAACACCATTGTAAATACAACCAATATTTATGTTTTTGTTTTCCCTTTTGTACTTTAACTATTTGCACGTTGTTACAACAGGGAGGACTGGGGGAGATGGAGAGGGAGGGATGACTGGGGGAGATGGAGAGGGAGGGAGGACTGGGGGAGATGGAGAGGGAGGGATGACTGGGGGAGATGGAGAGGGAGGGATGACTGGGGGAGATGGAGAGGGAGGGATGACTGGGGGAGATGGAGAGGGAGGGAGGACTGGGGGAGATGGAGAGGGAGGGATGACTGGGGGAGATGGAGAGGGAGGGAGGACTGGGGGAGATGGAGAGGGAGGGATGACTGGGGGAGATGGAGAGGGAGGGATGACTGGGGGAGATGGAGAGGGAGGGATTACTGGGGGAGATGGAGAGGGAGGGATGACTGGGGAGATGGAGAGGGAGGGATGACTGGGGGAGATGGAGAGGGAGGGAGGACTGGGGGAGATGGAGAGGGAGGGAGGACTGGGGGAGATGGAGAGGGAGGGAGGACTGGGGGAGATGGAGAGGGAGGGAGGGAGGGGTGGGGGAGATGGAGAGGGAGGGAGGGCTGGGGGAGATGGAGAGGGAGGGAGGACTGGGGGAGATGGAGAGGGAGGGATTACTGGGGGAGATGGAGAGGGAGGGATGACTGGGGAGATGGAGAGGGAGGGATGACTGGGGGAGATGGAGAGGGAGGGAGGACTGGGGGAGATGGAGAGGGAGGGAGGACTGGGGGAGATGGAGAGGGAGGGAGGACTGGGGGAGATGGAGAGGGAGGGAGGGAGGGGTGGGGGAGATGGAGAGGGAGGGAGGGCTGGGGGAGATGGAGAGGGAGGGAGGACTGGGGGAGATGGAGAGGGAGGGATGACTGGGGGAGATGGAAAGGGAGGGAGGACTGGGGGAGATGTGGAGGGAGGGGGAGATGGGGGGAGAGAGGGATGGCTGGGGGAGATGGAGAGAGAGGGATGGCTGAGGGAGGGAGGGTTGGGGGAGAGATGGGGGGCTGGGGGAGAGGGAGGGAGGGCTGGGGCAGATGGGGAGATGGAGAGGGAGGGAGGGCTGGGTGAGATGGAGAGGGAGGGAGGGCTGGGTGAGATGGCGGGGAGAGAGGGAGGGAGTGCTGGGGGAGATGGAGAGGGAGGGCTGGGGGAGATGGAGTGAGGGAGGGCTGGGGGAGATGGAGAGGGGGAGGGCTGGGGGAGAGAGAGAGGGAGGGCTAGGGGGAGAGAGAGAGGGAGGGGTGAGAGGGGGCTGAGAGCGAGAGAGAGGGCTGGGGGAGATGGAGACTCCATCCACACTCATCAGACATTTATGACATACAATGACAAACACATTTCTTCACAACATGCTTCCCTCTCCTTATGCACACAGACAGACATGCTTCCCTCTCCCTATGCACACAGACAGACATGCTTCCCTCTCCCTATGCACACACACAGACATGCTTCCCTCTCCCTATGCACACAGGCATAAATGCTTCCCTCTTCCTATGCACACAGACAGACATGCTTCCCTCTCCTTATGCACACAGACAGACATGCTTCCCTCTCCCTATGCACACAGACAGACATGCTTCCCTCTCCCTATGCACACAGACAGACATGCTTCCCTCTCCCTATGCACACACACAGACATGCTTCCCTCTCCCTATGCACACAGGCATAAATGCTTCCCTCTTCCTATGCACACAGACAGACATGCTTCCCTCTCCCTATGCACACAGACAGACATGCTTCCCTCTCCCTATGCACACAGACAGACATGCTTCCCTCTCCCTATGCACACAGACAGACATGCTTCCCTCTCCCTATGCACACAGACAGACATGCTTCCCTCTCCCTATGCACACAGACAGACATGCTTCCCTCTCCCTATGCACACAGACAGGCATGCTTCCCTCTCCCTATGCACACAGACAGACATGCTTCCCTCTCCCTATGCACACAGACAGACATGCACACACACAGCACAGTCACACACTCCTGTGTCCTTGCTCAGTGACACACCTGTTTCTCATCCTCCCCACTGTTCTGACCTTTTTTCTCATTAGAGAAGGGGGGGGGGTGTTGGAACAGCTTTCCTATGGAGTCCCTGAAGACTGCTGGAACAGCTTTCCTATGGAGTCCCTGGAGACTGCTGGAACAGCTTTCCTATGGAGTCCCTGAAGACTGCTGGAACAGCTTTCCTATGGAGTCCCTGAAGACTGCTGGAACAGCTTTCCTATGGAGTCCCTGGAGACTGCTGGAACAGCTTTCCTATGGAGTCCCTGAAGACTGCTGGAACAGCTTTCCTATGGAGTCCCTGAAGACTGCTGGAACAGCTTTCCTATGGAGTCCCTGAAGACTGCTGGAACAGCTTTCCTATGGAGTCCCTGGAGACTGCTGGAACAGCTTTCCTATGGAGTCCCTGAAGACTGCTGGAACAGCTTTCCTATGGAGTCCCTGAAGACTGCTGGAACAGCTTTCCTATGGAGTCCCTGAAGACTGCTGGAACAGCTTTCCTATGGAGTCCCTGAAGACTGCTGGAACAGCATATTTCTGGATGCCCCAGACCCCTTGCTGTGTTGGGTCATTGCCAGCCACACCTCACTCTGTTTTGATGAATTTGACCAAACCTGTGGAAACAGGAGGGAGAGGGAGAGCTCAGGGGTTGTCAGGTGTGTGTACGAAAATGTATACCGTAAGTCGCTCTGGATAGGAGTGTCTGCTGAAGGACTAAAATGTAAATGGCAAATGTCTCTCCGGCCATTGGGTTAGGCTAGTTTCAACGTGATCTAATAAAACCAAGGCTGTTAGGGCTCTCTCTGCAAAGGCCCAGTGTTGTTCCTGCTTAGGGTAGGTCATGTGATCAGGTACTGACCGTACAGGCCCTCTCACTGACTTAGGTTGTTTTCCTAGCCTAAGATATACATTACCCTGCAGCATATAATTGGATCATCACCATAAATAAGACACCATAAACGATGCTGTGGGCTAAAAATAGGACAGCTGAACCCACCTCGACAGGCCCAGGCTATGTGATGATAGCAAGGCGTGGAAAGTGCTTTGTAATGTCTTTCTGGATTTGATCAAACCACTATGGCATCATTGGCATCCCCAATTAAATTGTGGTGTGCTGCATGGTGGCTGGACAGTGAGAAGCTAGTGGTGGTGATCTCTCTCTGAAGGTGGATAATGAGTTTCTATGGATTGGAATATTGTCGTTCCTCTCCGCTGAATGACGGTTCAGGACAGCTGGGGTTGCTCTCTGTATAGTACCACCCCAGAGAATGGCTGGTCTGGCCGTCTTCCATCTACTTGTTTTTTAAATAATTGTTGTTTTACGACAACTGATTCTGGTTTTGTTTTTGAGTGTCTGTTGTCCTCAAGAAGACCTGTTTGTGAATCTTGAGCGGTCAAATATGAGGCTGCATCAACATGAGAACTGGACACACACACTTAGGCAGACACAAACGCACACTGGTCTGAAGTAATGCAGAGCTGGAAAACACCTACCCTTCAACTATGACCCTTGAAATATGTGTACTACAGCACTGACACACACAAGAGAAACACAAGCACAACACCCTACTCAACAATGATGTGCTTGGCTAGGTGGGGCGCTGGCTAGTTGGCTTTGGTGGGAAGCCAGCCAGATCGAGAGCCCTGATACAGGCAGTGGAGATAATCTGCAATTCTAACGGGGCTGTTGTGTCTGTTAGGCATCATCATGAACGAGAAAAGAGAGAGGGGAGGGAGGAGAGGAGGAGCAGTCATGGTTCTGTGCTTATCTCATCCTCTGGGAAAGGTTAACCCGCCCGCTGTGTCTGAACTGTGTCTTTCTGAATAATCCTGAGGTAACGGTAGCGGCACCTTGTATGCTATGAATGCATAGTTTAGGCAATGTAGGATGAGTGTTAGCTCAGTGTTTTCATGTGTAGGCCTTATCACAGTGTTCCAGTAACTGAGAAAAGTTAGTTTCTAATATATTGGGACAAAGGACTTGCTTATTTTATCCTCAAAACACGAACTTCCGTCTTTGGTGTGTATCACATAATCTTCCACACATTGCAAAGGGTTTAGGCTAGTTTTTAGTAACGCTGTGGGTTCCTTGCCAGTTCAAGCGTTAAACATTTAAATTTGACAATGAATATTCATGAGCTGAGGGTTGCTGGTTGTCTCCCCCATTTGCTGGCTACCCCTCCCCCATACTCACGCACACACATGTACACACAGACTTGTACACACCCGTGCACACACACGCACGCACACGCACCTACACAGTCTTGTATAAGTAACCTTGTGGGGACACACAATTAACTCCCTTTCAAAATCCTTTTTTCCCTACCTTAAACCTGACCCTAATCTTAAACCTAACCCAAACCTAAAACGTAGAGTGGAATGTTGATCTTTACTACGAAGGTGGCTGGATGGCATTCTCACATGTTGGATGCATCTCTGTCTTGTCGTTTGTCGTTATCCAACTGGCCGGTGTTGCCTGGAGTTCGTTTGCCTGGGAAGCCATCTCCTGCCTCTCCTCCCCCATCTGATAGCGGAGTTGAAGGAGTACAGCAAGAGGAGCGTGGCAATCAACGAAGCAGCCTACACTCCCAATGGGAGGCCCAGAGCGGATACAAACAACAAATAGTTTCTCCACCCGGGGGCCTGATCTTCCTGCACCTTTGTCGCTGGGGCTACCTGTGTCTGCAGCCGCTGTACCTACTCCTACTACTTCCCTTACGATTTTGAAGTTGACGTCGGCAACCTTCCTTCCCTGCTCTGGATTGAGCGGAGCTTCTCCATCTGTAGGAGGCACCATCCTTTGGGAGTGGGGTTTCTCCATCTGTCGGAGGCACCATCCTGTGAAGCGTGGGAGTGGGGCTTCTCCATCTGTCGGAGGCACCATCCTGTGGGAGTGGGGTTTCTCCATCTGTCGGAGGCACCATCCTGTGGGAGTGGGGTTTCTCCATCTGTCGGAGGCACCATCCTGTGAAGCGTGGGAGTGGGGTTTCTCCATCTGTCGGAGGCACCATCCTGTGGGAGTGGGGCTTCTCCATCTGTCGGAGGCACCATCCTGTGAAGCGTGGGAGTGGGGTTTCTCCATCTGTCGGAGGCACCATCCTGTGAAGCATGGGAGTGGGGTTTCTCCATCTGTCGGAGGCACCATCCTGTGGGAGTGGGGTTTCTCCATCTGTCGGAGGCACCACCCTGTGGAGCGTTGGGAGTGGGGTTTCTCCATCTGTCGGAGGCACCATCCTGTGGAGCGTGGGAGTGGGGTTTCTCCATCTGTCGGAGGCACCATCCTGTGGGAGTGGGGTTTCTCCATCTGTCGGAGGCACCATCCTGTGAAGCGTGGGATTGGGGTTTCTCCATCTGTCGGAGGCACCATCCTGTGAAGCGTGGGAGTGGGGTTTCTCCATCTGTCGGAGGCACCATCCTGTGGGAGTGGGGTTTCTCCATCTGTAGGAGGCACCATCCTGTGAAGCGTGGGAGTGGGGTTTCTCCATCTGTCGGAGGCACCATCCTGTGGGAGTGGGGTTTCTCCATCTGTCGGAGGCACCATCCTGTGAAGCGTGGGAGTGGGGTTTCTCCATCTGTCGGAGGAACCATCCTGTGAAGCGTGGGAGTGGGGTTTCTCCATCTGTCGGAGGCACCATCCTGTGGGAGTGGGGTTTCTCCATCTGTCGGAGACACCATCCTGTGGAGCGTGGGAGTGGGGTTTCTCCATCTGTCGGAGGCACCATCCTGTGGGAGTGGGGTTTCTCCATCTGTCGGAGGCACCATCCTGTGAAGCGTGGGAGTGGGGTTTCTCCATCTGTCGGAGGCACCATCCTGTGGAGCGTGGGAGTGGGGTTTCTCCATCTGTCGGAGACACCATCCTGTGGAGCGTGTGAGTGGGTTTCTCCATCTGTCAGAGGCACCATCCTGTGAAGCGTGGGAGTGGGGCTTCTCCATCTGTCGGAGGCACCATCCTGTGGGAGTGGGAGTGGGGTTTCTCCATCTGTCGGAGGCACCACCCTGTGGAGCGTGGGAGTGGGGTTTCTCCATCTGTCGGAGACACCATCCTGTGGAGCGTGGGAGTGGGGTTTCTCCATCTGTCGGAGACACCATCCTGTGGAGCGTGGGAGTGGGGTTTCTCCATCTGTCGGAGGCACCATCCTGTGGGAGTGGGGTTTCTCCATCTGTCGGAGACACCATCCTGTGGAGCATGGGAGTGGGGTTTCTCCATCTGTCGGAGGCACCATCCTGTGGGAGTGGGGTTTCTCCATCTGTCGGAGGCACCATCCTGTGAAGCGTGGGAGTGGGGTTTCTCCATCTGTCGGAGGCACCATCCTGTGAAGCGTGGGAGTGGGGTTTCTCCATCTGTCGGAGGCACCATCCTGTGGAGCATGGGAGTGGGGTTTCTCCATCTGTCGGAGGCACCATCCTGTGGAGCATGGGAGTGGGGTTTCTCCATCTGTCGGAGGCACCATCCTGTGAAGCATGGGAGTGGGGTTTCTCCATCTGTCGGAGGCACCATCCTGTGGGAGTGGGGTTTCTCCATCTGTCGGAGGCACCATCCTGTGAAGCGTGGGAGTGGGGTTTCTCCATCTGTCGGAGGCACCATCCTGTGAAGCGTTGGGAGTGGGGTTTCTCCATCTGTCGGAGGCACCATCCTGTGGAGCGTGGGAGTGGGGCTTCTCCATCTGTCGGAGGCACCATCCTGTGGGAGTGGGGTTTCTCCATCTGTCGGAGGCACCATCCTGTGGAGCGTGGGAGTGGGGTTTCTCCATCTGTCGGAGGCACCATCCTGTGAAGCGTGGGAGTGGGGTTTCTCCATCTGTCGGAGGCACCATCCTGTGAAGTGTGGCAGTGGGGCTTCTCCATCTGTCAGAGGCACCATCCTGTGAAGCGTGGGAGTGGGGTTTCTCCATCTGTCGGAGGCACCATCCTGTGGGAGTGGGGCTTCTCCATCTGTCGGAGGCACCATCCTGTGAAGCGTGGGAGTGGGGTTTCTCCATCTGTCGGAGGCACCATCCTGTGAAGCGTGGGAGTGGGGTTTCTCCATCTGTCGGAGGCACCATCCTGTGGAGCGTGGAAGTGGGGTTTCTCCATCTGTCGGAGGCACCATCCTGTGAAGCATGGGAGTGGGGTTTCTCCATCTGTCGGAGGCACCATCCTGTGGGAGTGGGGTTTCTCCATCTGTCGGAGGCACCATCCTGTGAAGCGTGGGAGTGGGGTTTCTCCATCTGTCGGAGGCACCATCCTGTGAAGCGTGGGAGTGGGGTTTCTCCATCTGTCGGAGGCACCACCCTGTGGAGCGTTGGGAGTGGGGTTTCTCCATCTGTCGGAGGCACCATCCTGTGGAGCGTGGGAGTGGGGTTTCTCCATCTGTCGGAGGCACCATCCTGTGGGAGTGGGGTTTCTCCATCTGTCGGAGGCACCATCCTGTGAAGCGTGGGATTGGGGTTTCTCCATCTATCGGAGGCACCATCCTGTGGAGCGTTGGGAGTGGGGTTTCTCCATCTGTCGGAGGCACCATCCTGTGAAGCGTGGGAGTGGGGTTTCTCCATCTGTCGGAGGCACCATCCTGTGGGAGTGGGGTTTCTCCATCTGTAGGAGGCACCATCCTGTGAAGCGTGGGAGTGGGGTTTCTCCATCTGTCGGAGGCACCATCCTGTGAAGCGTGGGAGTGGGGTTTCTCCATCTGTCGGAGGCACCATCCTGTGAAGCGTGGGAGTGGGGTTTCTCCATCTATCAGAGGCACCATCCTGTGAAGCGTGGGAGTGGGGTTTCTCCATCTGTCGGAGGCACCATCCTGTGAAGCGTGGGAGTGGGGTTTCTCCATCTATCAGAGGCACCATCCTGTGAAGCGTGGGAGTGGGGTTTCTCCATCTGTCGGAGACACCATCCTGTGGAGCGTGGGAGTGGGGTTTCTCCATCTGTCGGAGGCACCATCCTGTGGGAGTGGGGTTTCTCCATCTGTCGGAGGCACCATCCTGTGAAGCGTGGGAGTGGGGTTTCTCCATCTGTCGGAGACACCATCCTGTGGAGCGTGGGAGTGGGGTTTCTCCATCTGTCGGAGACACCATCCTGTGGAGCGTGGGAGTGGGGTTTCTCCATCTGTCGGAGACACCATCCTGTGGAGCGTGGGAGTGGGGTTTCTCCATCTGTCGGAGACACCATCCTGTGGAGCGTGGGAGTGGGGTTTCTCCATCTGTCGGAGGCACCATCCTGTGGGAGTGGGGTTTCTCCATCTGTCGGAGACACCATCCTGTGGAGCGTGGGAGTGGGGTTTCTCCATCTGTCGGAGGCACCATCCTGTGGGAGTGGGGTTTCTCCATCTGTCGGAGGCACCATCCTGTGAAGCGTGGGAGTGGGGTTTCTCCATCTGTCGGAGGCACCATCCTGTGAAGCATGGGAGTGGGGTTTCTCCATCTGTCGGAGGCACCATCCTGTGGGAGTGGGGTTTCTCCATCTGTCGGAGGCACCATCCTGTGGAGCGTGGGAGTGGGGTTTCTCCATCTGTCGGAGGCACCATCCTGTGAAGCATGGGAGTGGGGTTTCTCCATCTGTCGGAGGCACCATCCTGTGGGAGTGGGGTTTCTCCATCTGTCGGAGGCACCATCCTGTGAAGCGTGGGAGTGGGGTTTCTCCATCTGTCGGAGGCACCATCCTGTGGAGCGTGGGAGTGGGGCTTCTCCATCTGTCGGAGGCACCATCCTGTGGGAGTGGGGTTTCTCCATCTGTCGGAGGCACCATCCTGTGAAGCATGGGAGTGGGGTTTCTCCATCTGTCGGAGGCACCATCCTGTGGGAGTGGGGTTTCTCCATCTGTCGGAGGCACCATCCTGTGAAGCGTGGGAGTGGGGTTTCTCCATCTGTCGGAGGCACCATCCTGTGAAGCGTTGGGAGTGGGGTTTCTCCATCTGTCGGAGGCACCATCCTGTGGAGCGTGGGAGTGTGGCTTCTCCATCTGTCGGAGGCACCATCCTGTGGGAGTGGGGTTTCTCCATCTGTCGGAGGCACCATCCTGTGGAGCGTGGGAGTGGGCGGATTTCCTCGTCCTTCTCGCCGGCCGTGATTTTGGGCAGCTCCATGATAAGAAATCTGACTGTTCCTGGTGCAAAAACAATGTCCCATCCCTGAGCTGGAGTAAATGACATTACTAAGCTGCTCCCGAATGTACTACATCAGGACATGGACATTGATTCCATCGTAGTCCATGTGAGTTTTAATGACATTATGAAGGGCAGCTCTGAACAGTTGAAACTGGATTTTAAAGAGCTGATTGACTCCCTGCTAGACACTAACAAAAGACCCATCATATCTGGCCCTGTGTCCTCTCTGAATCGTGGCATTAAACGCTTTAGCAGGATTCTTTCTCTTTACAACTGGCAACGTGATTATTGCAGCACAATGGGTGTAACTTTTGTTAACAATTTCGATACCTTTTGGAAACAACACGTTTTATAAGGAGGATGGGATCCACCCAAATCATTTGGATTCCTGGATCCTTTCACAGCATTATAAGGCTGCGTTGAGACAATGACTTGTCAATGACCCTGGAACGTAGCCCTGTTTCTTTGTTCTGGAACGTAGCCCTGTTTCTTTGTGTTCTTGAACGCAGCCCTGTTTCTTTGTGTTCTGGAACGTAGCATTGTTTCTTTGTGTTCTGGAACGTAGCACTGTTTCTTTGTGTTCTGGAACGTAGCCCTGTTTCTTTGTGTTCTGGAACGTAGCCCTGTTTCTTTGTGTTCTGGAACGTAGCCCTGTTTCTTTGTGTTCTGGAACGTAGCCCTGTTTCTTTGTGTTCTGGAACGTAGCCCTGTCTTTAATTTTTGTTCATTGTTTTCACCTGTGTTGGTTTCCCACCTGGTCTCATCAACTCCCTATTTAGTTCAGTTCTTTCTGTTTGTATGGTTGTGAGGTATTGTTTGTTTTTGACTGCCTACCTGTGTTTGACCGTTGCCTACCTGTGTTTGACCGTTGCCTACCTGTGTTTGACCGTTGCGTACCTGTGTTTGACCGTTGCGTACCTGTGTTTGACCGTTGCGTACCTGTGTTTGACCGTTGCGTACCTGTGTTTGACCGTTGCCTACCTGTGTTTGACCGTTGCCTACCTGTGTTTGACCGTTGCCTACCTGTGTTTGACCGTTGCCTGCCTGTGACCATGATTCCTGCCTTCTCCCAGGCTTAATAAACATCTGCTTCGCTCTGTGTGTGAATCTACATCTTTTTCTCCTTGAGTATTCATTACAGAAATTGAGCAAGTCGAGGTGATTAAACTGCTTGGAGTAACCCTGGATTGTAAACATATTGATACAACAGTAGCTAAGATGGGGAGAAGTCTGTCCATAATAAAGCGCTGCTCTACCTTCTTAACAGCACTATCAACAACATTTACATTTACATTTAAGTCATTTGGCAGACGCTCTTATCCAGAGCGACTTACAAATTGGTGAATTCACCTTATGACATCCAGTGGAACAGCCACTTTACAATAGTGCATCTAAATCATTTAAGGGGGGGGGGGTGAGAAGGATTACTTTATCCTATCCTAGGTAATCCTAAACAAGGCAGGTCCTACAGGCTCTAGTTTTGTCGCACCTGGACTACTGTTCAGTCTTGTGGTCAGGTGCCACAAAGAGGGATTGCAATTGGCTCAGAACAGGGCAGCACGGCTGGCCCTTGGATGTACACAGAGAGCAAACATTAATAATATGCATGTCAATCTCTCATGGCTCAATGTAGAAAAGAAATTGACATCATCATGACTTGTATTTGTGAGATATCGACATTGAGATATTAGCACACAGCTCAGACAGCCACGCATACCCCAAAAGACATGCCACCAGAGGTCTCTTCACAGTCCCCAAGTCCAGAACAGACTATGGGAGGCGCACAGTACTACATAGAGCCATAACTACATGGAACTCTATTCCACATCAGGTAACTGATGCATTAGTAGAATCAGATTTAAGAACAGCAGGGACTGTAAAGTAACAAACATAGACACAGACACATGCGTACACACACATGATAACATACACACTATACACACATGTACACATGCATACACACACATAACATACGCACTATACACACATGTACACCTGGATACACACACATGATAACATACACACGTACACATGGATCTTGTGTTGTAGATATGTGGTAGTGGAGTATGGGCCTTATGAATTCTGTAATGAATGTATTGTAATGTTTTTGAAATGCCAGACCCCAGGAAGAGTAGCTGCTGCCTTGATAAATACAAATAGCTCAACACGTCCACACATACACACTGTGCCTCGGCATGGCTTTATTATTAATGCATTACAATTGTCATTAGGTTTAATATCTTCAGATGGAGCGAATGGGACGGTAATAAAACAAAGCCTACCTCCTGTGTGTGTGTGTGTGTGTGTGTGTGTGTGTGTGTGTGTGTGTGTGTGTGTGTGTGTTTGTCTAGGTTAATAGCCGTAATATCAGATTTAAAAACAGACAAAGTTTAAGCTAATTTACATACAATTTAATCTCTAAAATGCTATTGGGAGAACAGCAAAAACAAGCTAAAATTACCACAGCCATTATCACATTGGTTGATGTAGTTGCCTAGATGACTCCTTTGGAAGCGCAATTAGTCATGCTGATGAGCTTATTGGTTTTTGTATGAGGAATTGTTTTTGTGATTGTGCGCAACAGGAACAGTGTGCTTGTGGGTACATTTTTGTGTATAGAGTGCACCGTTTTTAAAAAATGTAACCTTTATTTAACTAGGCAAGTCAGTTAATAACAAATTCTTATTTACAATGGCGGGCTACCAAAAGGCATCCTGCCGGGACGGGGGCTGGGATAAAAAAATCTATATTTTTATATTATAGGACAAAACACACATCACGACAAGAGAGACAACACAACACTATATAAAGAGAGACCTAAGACCACAACTTAGCATGGCAGCAACACATGACAACACAACATGGTAGCAACACAACATGAGAACAACATGGTAGCAACACAACATGGCAGCAGCACAACATGGTAGTAGCACAAAACATGGTACAAACACTGTTGGGCACAGACAACAGCACAAAGGGTAAGAAGGTAGAGACAACAATACATCACTCAAAGCAGCCAGAACTGTCATTAAGTGTCCACGATTGAGTCTTTGAATGAAGAGATTGAGATAAAACTGCACAGTTTGAGTGTTTGTTGCAGCTCGTTCCGGTCGCTAGCAGCAGCAAACTGAAAAGACGAGCGACCCAGGGATGTGTGTGCTTTGGGGACCTTTGACTTCCCTGGGATATGTGGGACGGTAGCTTCCCACCTCACCAACAGCCAGTGAAATTGCAGGGCGCCAAATTCAAAACAACAGAAATCCCATAATTAAAATTCCTCAAACATACAAGTATTATACACCATTTTAAAGATAAACTTCTTGTAAATCCAGCCACAGTGTCCAATTTCAAATGGACTTTTACGGCGAAAGCACACCAAACGATTATGTTAGGTCAGCACCTAGTCACAGAAAACCATACAGCCATTTTCCAGCCAATGAGAGGGCTCACAAAAGTCAGAAATAGCAAGTAAATTCATCACTAACCTTTGATGATCTTCATCAGATGGCACTCACAGGACTTCATGTTACACAATACATTTGTGTTTTGTTCGATAAAGTTAATCTTATTGCCCAAAAACCTCATTTGAAATTGGTGTGTTATGTTCAGAAATGCATTGGCTCAAACAAACATCTGGTGAAAGTGTAGAGAGCCACATCAAATTACAGAAATACTCATAATAAACATTGATAAAATATACAAGTGTTATGCATGGAATTATAGATAAACTTCTCCTTAATGCAACCGCTGTGTCAGATTTCAAAAAGGCTTTACGGCGAAAGCACACCTTGCGATTATGTTAAGTCAGCACCTAGCCAGAGAAAAACATCCAGCCATTTTCCAAAGAAGAAGAGGAGTCAGAAAAGTCAGAAATAGCGTTATAAATATTCATTTACCTTTGATTATCTTGATCGGAATGCACTCCCAGGAATCCCAGTTCCACAATAAATGTTTGTTTTGTTCAATAAATCATTTATGTCCAAATACCTCCTTTTTGTTCGCACGTTTAGCCCAGTAATCCAAATGCTCAATGCAAGATCGATTAGTTCTGATGAAAAGTTTAAAAAAGTTATATTACAGTCCGTAGAAACATGTCAAATGATGTATAGAATCAATCTTTAGGATGTTTTTATCATAAATCTTCAATAATATTTCAACCGGACAATTTCTTTGTCTTTAGAAATTAAAAGTAATGCAGCTGTCTCTCATGGCCACGCTCATGATTTAGCTCATGGCATTTGCCAGACACCTGACTCAAACAGCTCTCATTCGCTCCCCCTTCAAAGTAGAAGCCTGAAACAAGGTTCTAAAGACTGTTGACATCTAGTGGAATCCTTAGGAAGTGCAATTTAACCCCATAGACAATGTATATTGGATTGGCAAATACTTGAAAACCTACAAACCTCAGATTTGCCACTTCCTGGTTGGATTTTGTCTCAGGTTTTCGCCTTCCATCTGAGTTCTGTTATACTCACAGATATCATTCAAACAGTTTTAGAAACTTCAGAGTGTTTTCTATCCAAATCTAATAATTATATGCATATTCTAGCTTTTGGGCCTGAGTAGCAGGCAGTTTACTCTCGGCACATAATTATCCAAGCTACTCAATACTGCCCCTCAGTCCCAAAGAAGTTAACAGAATGTGACTGGCAGAACGGGTGTTGTATGTGGAGGATGAGGGCTGCAGTAGATATCTCAGATAGGGGAGAGTGAGGCTTAAGAGTGTTTTATAAATAAGCATTAACCAGTTGGTCTTGCGACGGGTATACAGAGATGACTAGGTTACAGAGGAGTATAGAGTGCAGTGTTGTGTTCTATAAGGAGCATTAGTGGCAAATCTGATGACCAAAAGGTAAAGAACATCTAGCCACAAGAGAGCACCCTTACCTGCGTGCCCTGCTGGCCCGGTTGGTATTTTGGCAATGATTACTACAATTTTAGATAGCTGGCTTGACTAACTAAACTTATTGACCAACCAGACTCATTGACCAATCTAAAACTGTTTAACTGTTATGGTCTTATTGAGTGACTGTCAGTGAGTAAGGAAAACTGCTGACACACAACCACGTTTTGAAATTGCACCTTGTGTATTCTACTATTCTATATCTCAACAGTAAGGTGAGTCCCTGACTTGAGTTCCTAAAAATATACTGTATCACTGGAGGCTGTTGAGGGGAGGACGGCTCATAATAATGGTTGGAATAGAAACCATGTGTTTGATGTGTTTGGTACCATTCTATTGACTCCATTCCAGCCATTATTATGAGCCATCCTCCCCTCAACAGCCTCCACTGATGCATATATATATATATATATATGCATATATATTTATATAAAATATGACAGATGTCCGGACCTCGGTGTCCTCATATGTGTCTACGGCCCTGCCCAGGAGACTGGGATCTTCAGCTGGGGAAATCAGGGGGTTTGTACCTTGAGGTTTATAGTGTGTGTGTGTGTGTGTGTGTGTGTGTGTGTGTGTGTGTGTGTGTGTGTGTGTGTGTGTGTGTGTGTGTGTGTGTGTGTGTGTGTGTGTGTGTGTGTGTGTGTGTGTGTGTGTGGTGTGTGTAGTCTACAATTATGTGCTTGTGGGTGTTTTTGATAGATGATAATGAACTGTGTTTCCTTGGCACTGCCAGCTTGATGGAAGAGAGAGAGTGGAGGGAGCAGTCTGGTCACAGTGAGACAGCCTCAGACAAACCCACACAGACACTAGGGATGTGGCAAATATATATTTTTGTCTTAACATTTAAACTTGTATCCGTTTTCCTATAAAAGTCCATGTGAATTCACGATGCATCAGCGCTGCTGCCGCTAACGGTTTGGGTCTCACGGTACATCTGTTTTCAGATGGTTAAGCACCTGTACTACCATTACTGTACCTCAATTCCACCTCACAAGTTTGCCTTTCAACAACTTCTCATTTAACACCTCAAGGTATTGCCATACAGGACTTCGCTGCTGTCTCTTGCATTTCTTTGCCATTTTTCCTACTTTTAACGAAGATGACGTAGTGGTGGAGAGTCGTCTCCAAAATAATTGATTCCTTGAGTCCTTGCACGTCGACTCCCGGCATCTATTCCTAGATTCTGCTAGGAATTGACTCCTCGACTCCTAAGATTCTGTATTTTTGGAACAGAGGAGACTGATTAGTTGCCGTACTTCCGAGAACACAAACACTTGCATCTTTCATAGCGAGCTAGTGAGGGACGGAGAGAGAGGTCAGGCACCAGTCAGAACCATGCACTAGGCCTATTTATCGGCAATCAAAATCTGTATATCGCAATGGAATGCTGTGTCTCGTAATTTCTTAGCTTGCGATGTCTTGCAACTTCAGTAAATCAGGGCATTTCATTCATTCAAGTTGTCCACCATGGTTCCTGTACCCAAGAAAGCAAAGGTAACTGAACTAAATGACTATATAGTACCATTAATGCTAGTTGTGCTAGTTTGACCACCAGAGGGCATCTTTGAGAAACATTTGGTAGCCTTCAATAATGTCTGTACTAGAGATTGCGGGCATGCGGGAGACCGGGTTTCAAATCCCTGATGGGGAGGAAGTAGTAGGCAGTCCTTGTAAATAAGAATTTTGTTCTTAAATTCACTAAGGTAGGGGGCACTATTTTCACCTCAGGATGAAAAGCTTGCCCAAAGTAAACTGCCTGCTACTCAGGCCCAGAAGCTAGGATATGCATATAATTGGTAGATTTGGATAATAACGTCTGTGAGTATAACAGAACTGATTTGGCAGGCAAAAACCTGAGAAAAATCCATCCAGGAAGTCGGATTTTTTTATGTTTGTAGTCTTCTATTGAATGCCATTACAGTATCCATTGACTTAGGACTCAAGTTGCACTTCCTATGGCTTCCACTAGATGTCAACAGTCTTTAGAAATTGTTTCAGGCTTGTATTATGAAAAATGAGAGAGCAAGACCACTCTGAATAAGTGGACCCTACAGTGTCCCAGAGATTTTTCATGCACACGACCGAGAGCCCGCCTTTCTTGTTTACATTGTATATTGACAACGTTATTGTCCGGTTGAATTATTATTGATTATTTAGGCTAAAAATAACCTGAGGATTGATTATAAAAATCGTTTGATATGTTTCTACG
The DNA here is from genome assembly GCF_036934945.1 of Oncorhynchus masou masou. Taxonomy (NCBI): domain Eukaryota; kingdom Metazoa; phylum Chordata; class Actinopteri; order Salmoniformes; family Salmonidae; genus Oncorhynchus; species Oncorhynchus masou. Next base: position 16,210,116 of record NC_088244.1, read on the forward strand.
AACTTTACGGATACTATTTGGATTTTTCATCTGCCTGTTGTGACTGAGTTTGAGCCTGTGGATTACTGAACAAAACCCTCGAACAAAACTGAGGTTTTTGGATATAAAGAGTGACTTTATCAAACAAAATAAACATTTATTGAGTAAATGGCAGTCTTTTTTGAGTGCAACCATATGAAGATCATCAAAGGTAAGTGATTAATTTTATTGCTATTTCTGACTTGTGTAAATCATCTACTTGGCTGGTAACTGTTTGTAATGATTTGTCTGCTGGGCGCTGTTCTCAGATAATCGCATGGTATGCTTTCGCCATAAAGCCTTTTTGAAATCTGACACCGCGGTTGGATTAACAAGAAGTTCATCTTTAAACCGATGCATAATACTTGTATGTTTTATGGATTTTTATAAAGTTTTGACTGGTACTTGCTTAATTAATTTGATTAATATTAGGGTGTTTCTATTCCAAGGAAAATGTAAAACCCTTTGAGTTTCCGTCTGGATGGACCGGAAAATATGGCGCTGTACAACGTGACGGTCGAGAGTACAGTACTGGTCTATTTAGCTAAAGAATCCAGTGTCCTGCGGGCATGCAGGATACCAGGGTTCTATTCCCCAATGGGGAGGAAGGAGTAGGCTGTCCTTGTTCTAAGAGCATAATGTTTCAACACCCTAATTTTCTAATTCTAGTCTAACTAATACCCAAACGGAGATTTAGTGAAAATAAAAATCTCAATGATTTATCAAGACCAGTCCCCATGTTTGTCTCAGAGCAGCGGGAAACGGTAATAAAAGTTGTAGGCTTTTGCTTCAATATGCTAACTTCAATATTCTCTTTAAATAAAAAAGACCTACACCACTTTTAACAGCACATTACTCAACACTAGTGAGACTCATGTCGCCTACGGTAAGCCTACAGTATATCGAAAAATATGATGTGACTCTCCGCCAATAATTGCATAGAGAGGATTGGAGGATATTTCTGTAATTCAGTGATATTTATTCCATAGTAATTCGTTATGGATCCATAACTAAATAAACAACCGCATTTTGAAAGAGTATTTTTATCATTATTTTATTAATGAAAGCATAGGATGCCATTATTAGTTACATTGTTTTAGTTTGAACCTGCTGACTGGCACTAAGAACAGAACAGCGGGAATGTTTTCCTAGTCAGCTCCATTATTAGTGCAATGCCTGTTAAAGTGTTGCCAGTGTGGCGGGGTGGGGGTCCACACCCTCCCTCTTCCTCCTCGTCCCTTCCCCATGGGCTAGGTCGGTCTTCTGTGTGCTGCTCTGCAACCCATCCCGTGCCCTCTGCCCTCGTGCCTTGAACCTTGTGCACTTTCAGTGGATACAGCTGGAGAACTGCAAGGCAACCCCATTGTGCGCCACTCGGGATCCATGACCAATATGACCAATATATATTGTCCTGCTAATAACATGGTTAATAATATATCTGTGAGAATATCCAACGGGCTTTTATACTAATCCACAAATTACCTCCAAATCCTGCAGCTTAAGCTCGCAACTTTTAAAGGAGGAACCACCGTAGCACTCACTTTTGTCATCATGTTTTGAGATGCTAGTTAAGGATCATATCTCCTCTACCTTACCTGACACCCTAGACACCCTTCAATTAGCATACCGCCCCAATAGATCCACAGACGATGCAATCACCATCGCACTGCACTCTGCCCTATCTCATCTGGACAAGAGGAATACCTATGTAAGAATGTTGTTCATTGACTTTAGCTCAGCATTCAACACCATAGTACCCTCCAAGCTCATCATTAAGCTTGAGGCCTTGGGTATAAACCCCGCCCTGTGCAACTGGGTCCTGGGCTTCCTAACGGGCTACCCCAGGTGCTGAAGGTTGGAACAACACCTACAATTCGTGGATCGTCAACATAGGGGCCCCACAAGGGTGCGTGCTCAGCCCCCTCCTGTACTCCCTGTTCACCCATGACTGTGTGGCCACGCATGCCGCCAACTCAATCATCAAGACAGCCTTCAGAGAGGAGGTGAGGTCCCTGGGAGTGTGGTGTCAGGAAAATAACCTCTCACTCAATGTCGACAACACAAAGGAGATGATCGTGGACTTCAGGAAACAGCAGAGAAAGCACGCACCTATCCACATCAACAGGTCCACAGTGGAGCAGGTGGAAAGCTTCAAGTTCCCTGGCGTACCCATCACTGACGATCTGAAATGGTCCACCCACACAGACAGTGTGGCGAAGAAGGCGCAACCACACCTCTTCAACCTCAGGAGGCTGAAGAAATTTGTCTTGGCACCTAAAACCCTCACAAGCTTTTACAGATGCACAATTGAGATCATCCTGTTGGGCTGTATCGCTGCCTGGTAGGGCAATTGCACCATCCTCAACCACAGCGCTCTCCAGAGGGTGGTGCGGTCTGCCCAACACATCATCGGGGGCAAACTACCTGGCCTCCAGGACACCTAAAGCACCCGATGTCACAGGAAGGCCAAAAAGATCATCAAGGAGTACAACCATCTGAGCCACTGCCTGTTCACCCCGCTATCATCCAGAAGGTGAGGTCAGTACAGGTGCATCAAAGCTGGGACCAAGAGACAGAAGTTGTTTTTCAATCTCAAGGCCATCAGACTATAAAATAGCCATCACTAGGCCAGCTACCACGCTGCATCTTAGAGTCTGATGCCCCATAAACATATACCTGAAATCACTGGCCACTTTAATAGTGGAACACTAGTCACTTTAATAATGTTTACATATTTTTGCTTTGCTCATCTCATATGGACGCTACGGTTCAAAAGTTTTGGGTCACTTAGAAATGTCCTTGTTTTTGAAATAAAAGCAAACTTTTCTGATCCATTAAAATAACATAAAATTTATCAGAAATACAGTGCCTTGCGAAAGTATTCGGCCCCCTTGAACTTTGCAACCTTTTGCCACATTTCAGGCTTCAAACATAAAGATATAAAACTGTATTTTTTTGTGAAGAATCAAAAACAAGTGGGCCACAATCATGAAGTGGAACGACATTTATTGGATATTTCAAACTTTTTTAACAAATCAAAAACTGAAGAATTGGGCGTGCAAAATTATTCAGCCCCCTTAAGTTAATACTTTGTAGCGCCACCTTTTGCTGCGATTACAGCTGTAAGTCGCTTGGGGTATGTCTCTATCAGTTTTGCACATCGAGAGACTGAAATTTTTTTCCCATTCCTCCTTGAAAAACAGCTCGAGCTCAGTGAGGTTGGATGGAGAGCATTTGTGAACAGCAGTTTTCAGTTCTTTCCACAGATTCTCGATTGGATTCAGGTCTGGACTTTGACTTGGCCATTCTAACACCTGGATATGTTTATTTTTGAACCATTCCATTGTAGATTTTGCTTTATGTTTTGGATCATTGTCTTGTTGGAAGACAAATCTCCGTCCCAGTCTCAGGTCTTTTGCAGACTCCATCAGGTTTTCTTCCAGAATGGTCCTGTATTTGGCTCCATCCATCTTCCCATCAATTTTAACCATCTTCCCTGTCCCTGCTGAAGAAAAGCAGGCCCAAACCATGATGCTGCCACCACCATGTTTGACAGTGGGTATGGTATGTTCAGGGTGATGAGCTGTGTTGCTTCTACGCCAAACATAACGTTTTGCATTGTTGCCAAAAAGTTCAATTTTGGTTTCATCTGACCAGAGCACCTTCTTCCACATGTTTGGTGCGTCTCCCAGGTGGCTTGTGGCAAACTTTAAACGACACTTTTTATGGATATCTTTAAGAAATGGCTTTCTTCTTGCCACTCTTCCATAAAGGCCAGATTTGTGCAATATATGACTGATTGTTGTCCTATGGACAGAGTCTCCCACCTCAGCTGTAGATCTCTGCAGTTCATCCAGAGTGATCATGGGCCTCTTGGCTGCATCTCTGATCAGTCTTCTCCTTGTATGAGCTGAAAGTTTAGAGGGACGGCCAGGTCTTGGTAGATTTGCAGTGGTCTGATACTCCTTCCATTTCAATATTATCGCTTGCACAGTGCTCCTTGGGATGTTTAAAGCTTGGGAAATCTTTTTGTATCCAAATCTGGCTTTAAACTTCTTCACAACAGTATCTCGGACCTGCCTGGTGTGTTCCTTGTTCTTCATGATGCTCTATGCGCTTTTAACGGACCTCTGAGACTATCACAGTGCAGGTGCATTTATACGGAGACTTGATTACACACAGGTGGATTGTATTTATCATCATTAGTCATTTAGGTCAACATTGGATCATTCAGAGATCCTCACTGAACTTCTGGAGAGAGTTTGCTGCACTGAAAGTAAAGGGGCTGAATAATTTTGCACGCCCAATTTTTCAGTTTTTGATTTGTTAAAAAAGTTTGAAATATCCAATAAATGTCGTTCCACTTCATGATTGTGTCCCACTTGTTGTTGATTCTTCACAAAAAAATACAGTTTTATATCTTTGTTTGAAGCCTGAAATGTGGCAAAAGGTCGCAAAGTTCAAGGGGGCTGAATACTTTCGCAAGGCACTGTACAGTGTAGACATTGTTAAAGTTGTAAATGACTATTGTAGCTGTAAATGGCTGATTATTTGATGGAATATCTACATAGGCGTACAGAGGCCCATTATCAACAACCATCATTCCTGTGTTCCAATGGCACATTGTTAGCTAATCTAAGTTTTTATCATTTTAAAAGGCTAATTGATCATTAGAAAACCCCTTTGCAATTATGTTAGCACAGCTGAAAACTGTTGTTCTGATTAAAGGTGCAATAAAACTGGTCTTCTTTAGACGAGTTGAGTATCTGGAACATCAGAATTTGTGAATTCTATTACAGGCTCAAAATGGCCAGAAACAAGGAATTTCTTCTGAAACTCGTCAGTCTCTTCTTGTTCTGAGGAATGAAGGCTGTTCCTTGTGAGAAATTGCGAAGAAACTGAAGATCTCATACAATGCTGTGTACTTCTCCCTTCACAGAACAGCGAAAACTGACTCTAACCAGAATAGAAAGATGAGTGGGCAGATTCCGGTGCATAACAGAGCTAAAGGACAAGTACATTAGAGTGTCTAGTTTGAGAAACAGACACCTCACAAGTCCTCAACTGGCAACTTCATTAAATAGTACCTGCAAAACACCAGTCTCAACGTCAATAGTAACGAGGCAACTCCGGGATGCTGGCCTTCTAGGGAGAGTTCCTCTGTCCGGTGTCTGTTTCTTTTGCCCATCTTAATCTTCTATTTTCATTGGCCAGTCTGAGATATGGCTTTTTCTTTGCATCTCTGCCAAGAAGACCAGCCTCCAGGATTCGCCTCTTCACTGTTGACGTTGAGACTGGTGTTTTGCGGGTACTATTTAATACAGCTGCCAGTTGAGCTAGAGACAGCAGGTGCGGTAGAGAGAGAGTCCAAAACATCAGGTCCGGGACAAGGTAGCACGTCCAGTGGACAGATCAGAAGTTCCATAGCTGCAGGCAGAACATTTGAAACTGGAGCAGCAGCATGACCAGGTGGAGTAGGGAAAGCAAGGAGTCATCAGGCCAGGTTGTCCTGAGGCATGATCCTAGGGCTCAGGTCGAGGTAGAGAGGTCAAGAGAGGTAGAGAGAGAGAGAGAATAAATATAAAATACTTAAATTCACACAGGACACCGGATAAGACAGGAGAAATACTCCAGACTGACCCTAGCTCCTCGACGCATAAATACTGGAGGCTGAGACAAGAGGGGTGTTACTAGAATTATGTTCTCAATGTTCATAAACCAATTCAATTAACCTACTCAGTCTGTTCATCAGGATTTGTAAGATACTGATTGAAATGAAACAGACGGAGGCCCAGCTAAAATAGTCAATAAGGTTTATTCAAGAGAGCGCTGGTCTGCTGTACAAAACCATTCATTTTATACTGGCTTCTTATTGCCACTTACGCACATACTTCACACACAAACAAAACATTAGGTACCCTACGCACACACTGTTCCGCTACCCAGCCGACAAAGATTAGGGGAATCCATGAGAAGCACTCCCTGTCCTCCCTCAAGATAGGGAGACCCTGGGAAGTACTCTCAGTGGCCCCCAGCCAAGGGCGGCACCGAATCTTGCTGAGACAGTCTGTTTTTAAGATACTATAATATAGATATGTTGTTATACTCTAACTCTTGACTAAAAACTATTTATTGATCATAATTTTATACATTCTAATCAATTCCATACAATTATATTCTAATCATTCAATTAACAGATAAATCCCATTAACAATCCACCCTTAATGACTAAATAATACACACTGATACATCAATTGTATATAAGAATAATCTCAACCAATACATTGCTTATCATATCCTGCCATATGTTACACAATCTATTGCAAACCCAAGGGTTTCTCCCCCCTCTGGGTGGGGAGACTTCCTTCCCTGTTATCAGATTCACAGTGGTCATAAGTTGCCTGCCACCGTTCCTTGTCTGCTTTGTGGCATATTCTAATCATTCAATTAACAGAATAAATCCCATTAACAAGGGGTCAGGAGACACTGTGGCCCTGTCCGACGATACCCCCGGACAGGGCCAAACAGGCAGGATATAACCCCACCCACCTTGCCAAAGCACAGCCCGCACACCACTAGAGGGATATCTTCAACCACCAACCTACTAAGGATGCCAATTTTTTTATGTTTAAAAGTTCACACCCCTAACACACACCTTCACTTATAGCCCCCTCTATCTTACTCTTTCTCTGGTTCCATCTCTCTCTGGTATTAACTTTTCACAAACCCTCCCCTTGAAGTGATTCATATCTGTACAACAAACACACACGTGTTTGTCTTCCGAAGTGGTCTGGTATGTGACTCACCACCAGTGTGTGTTAAACAGAGCTTCTCCACTGCTGTAGGGTTTTGGGGGAAGATTCTGTCTGGCCCTGTATGTGACTGAGAGGACCATCTATCAGTGTGTGTTGATAACCCCAGGGGGTCTGGTGGAAGGTGACTTTCCACTCATAATGACTCAGAAACCACAACAGCAGGCTAGAATTAATGTCTTCATATCTGAACCAAATGGTGTGTGTCATCAGCTCTCACCTGATGAGTAAATACTTCCAGTGTATTCATGGGTGAAGAGCAGTGCTTTAATTTTTGATGAGGAGTAGAGTCTTATTTATGTTCTTCTCTGTTAGATCTCTGGTTTAACAGAGCCATACACTCTCTCTCTCTCTCGGTCTCGCTCTCTTTTCACTTGCTTTTCTCTCTTTTTCACTCATGGCCTCTAGTCTTTTCCCTCTGTATATGTCTCTCCCTCTTTTTGTCTCTCTAGTCTATAGTTAGTTCCTTCCCTCTCTTCCTCCCGTTTAGGCTGTGAGTGGTAGAGGAGACGAGGCTTGAAACTGGTTGAATTATTGATCGCTGCCTGATTTATCATTTAGGCCAAACCCAAAGAGAGAGCGAGGAAAAAGGGGAGTGTTTTAGAGAAGATAGAGACCTCAGGTCTATGGGGTCACAGTCATAATTGGTCCAAAGTTAGAGGTCAGGGAGAGGGTAATAACCTCTCTCTCTCTCTCTCTCTCTCTCTCTCTCTCTCTCTCTCTCTGTGTCGCTCGCTCGCTCTCTCTCTATCTATCACTACCCATTTCTCTCTCTCTGTATCACTACCTCTCTCTCTCTGTCTCTCTGGCTATCACTACCCCTTTCTCTATGTCTCTATTACTACCTCTCTCTCTCACTCCCTCTATCTCACTCTCTCCCAGCACCTCTCTCTCTCTCTCTCTCTATCCCAACCCCCACTCTATCTTTCCCTGATGCTGCTGGTCTAACCTCAGCAACCCAAAGATATACAGACAGAAGCTTTAGTGCCGGGAGGAAAAAACAACCTGACATCAGGGAAGGGGTGGAGGGGGTAGGATAGAGTGGATGGTGCAGCGGATAGGATGGAGGGGATAGGGTAGAGTGCAGGGGGTACAGAATAGGATGGAGGGGATGGGGTAGAGCGGAGAGGGTACAGAATAGGATGGAAAGGGAGTGGTAGGGCGGAGGGGGTAAAGAATAGGATGGAGGAGATAGGGTAGCGCGGAGGGGGTAGGGTAGAGCGGAGAGGGTAGAGAATAGGATTGGGGGTGGGGTAGAGCGGAGAGGGTAGGGAATAGGATGGAAAGGGGGTGGTGGAGCGAAGGAGGTAGAGAATAGGATGGAAAGGGGGTGGTAGAGCGGAGGGGGTAGAGAATAGGATGGAGGGGGTAGGGTAAGGCGTAACGGGTAGAGAACAGGATGGAGGGGGTGGGGTAGAGAATATGATGGAGGGGGTGTGGTAAGGGGTAGAGAACAGGATGGAGGGGGTGTGGTAGGCGGTAGAGAATAGGATCGAGAGGGGTAGGGTAAGGCGTATCGGGTAGAGATCAGGATGGGGGGGTGGGGTAGAGCAGAGAGGGTAGAGAATAGGATGGAGGGGGTGGGGTAGAGCGGAGAGGGTAAGGAATAGGATGGGGGGAGTGGGGTAGAGCGGAGAGGGTAGAGAATAGGATGGAGGGGGTGGGGTAGAGCGGAGAGGGTAGAGAATAGGATGGAGGGGGTAGGGTAAGGTGTAACGGGTAGAGAACAGGATGGATGGGGTGGGGTGGGGTAGAGTGGAGGGGGTAGAAAATAGGATAGAGGGGGTGTGGTAGGGTGTAGAGAACAGGATGGAAGGGGTGGGGTAGAGTGGATGGGCAGCGGATTGGATGGAGGGGGTGGGGTAGAGCGAAGGGGGTAGAGAATAGGATGGAGGGGATATTGTAGAGCGGAGAGGGTAAAAAATAGCATGGAAGGTTAGGGAAAGGTTAGGGGGGCTGGAATGAAACATCTGCATGAACAGATCCTGGTCCTGTGGACTGATCTGAGTGGGGGACACATTTCTCCAGAGGTCAAAGTTCAACTGGGGAGTGTTGTTTTTTACGCTCTTCTTTGATCTCTCTGAGTGAACCTGCAGAGTCCACGCTGACAGAGGACAGTGAACCTGCAGAGTCCACGCTGACAGAAGACAGTGAACCTGCAGAGTCCACGCTGACAGAGGACAGTGAACCTGCAGAGTCCACGCTGACAGAGGACAGTGAACCTGCAGAGTCCACGCTGACAGAGGACAGTGAACCTGCAGAGTCCACGCTGACAGAGGACAGTGAACCTGCAGAGTCCACGCTGACAGAGGACAGTGAACCTGCAGAGTCCACGCTGACAGAGGACAGTGAACCTGCAGAGTCCACGCTGACAGAGGACAGTGAACCTGCAGAGTCCACGCTGACAGAGGACAGTGAACCTGCAGAGTCCACGCTGACAGAGGACAGTGAACCTGCAGAGTCCACACTGACAGAGGACAGTGAATAAAAATCGAATCAAATTTTATTTGTCACATGCTCTGAATACAACACCTTATCGGGAATTGTTTACTTACAAGCCACTAACCAAAAATGCAGTTCAAGAAATAGTTAATAAAATATTTCCTAAATAAACAAATGTTTAAAAAAATCGAATCAATCAAAAAATTACTCAAGAAATGTACATAACAATAACGATGCTATATACAGAGGGTACTGGTACCGAGTCAATGTGCAGGGGTACAGGTTAGTTGAGGTAATTTGTAAAGTGACTATGCATAGATAATAAACAGCGTGTAGTGTAAAAACAAAGGGGGTCAATGTAAATTGTCTGGGTGGCCATTTGATTAGTTGTTCAGAAGTCTTATGGCTTGTTAATGAGCCTTTTTGTCCTAGACTTGGCGCAACTGTACCGCTTGCCATGCGGTAGCAGGGAGAACAGTCTATGACTTGGATGACTGGAGCCTTTTGACAATTTTTTGGGCCTTCCTCTGCCTAGTATATAGGTCCTGGATGGCAGGAAGCTTGGCCCCAGTGATGTACTGGACCGTATGCATTACCCTCTGTAGCACCTTACTGTCAGATGCCAAGCAGTTGCCCTACCAGGCGGTGATCCATCCGGTCAGGATGTTCTCGATGGTGCAGCTGTAGAACTTTTTGAGGATCTGGGGACCCATGACAAATCTTTTCAGTCTCCTGAGGGGGAATAGACTTTGTCATACCCTCTTCATAACTGTCTTGTTTTGTTTGGACCATGGTAGTTTGTTGGCGATGTGGGACACCAAGGAACTTGAAACTCTCGACCCGCTCCACTACAGCTCCATCAATGTTAATGGGGGCCTGTTTGGCCCACCTTTTCCTAAAGTCCACGATCAGCTCGTTTGAGAGAGAGGTTGTTGTCCTGGCACCACACTGCCCTGTCTCTGACCTCCTCCCTATAGGCTGTCTCATCGTTGTCGGTGATTAGGCCTACCACTGTTGTGTTGTCAGCAAACTTGATGGTGCTGGAGTTGTTCCTGGCCATGCAGTCGTGGGTGAACAGGGAGTACAGAAGGGGACAAGGTACGCACCCCTGAGTGGCCCCAGGGTTGAGGATCAGCGTGGCAGATGTGTTGTTACCTACCCTTACCACCTGGGGGCGGCCCGTCAGGAAGTCCAGTATCCAGTTGATTAGGGAGGAGTTTAGTCCCAGGGTCCTTAGCTTAGTGATGAGCTTTGTGGGCACTATGGTGTTGAATGCTGAGCTGTAGTCAATGAACAGCATTCTCACATAGGTGTTCCTTTTGTCCAGGTGGAAAAGGGCAATGTGGATTGAGATTGTGTCAACTGGGGTTGTGTTGGGGCAGTATGCGAATTGGTGGGTCTAGGGTTTCTGGCATGATGGTGTTGATGTGAGCCATGACCTGCCTTTCAAAGCACTTCATGGCTACCGATGTGAGTGCTACGGGGCAGCTCTAGCCTTTAGCTTGGTGCCGATGTTGCCTGTAATCTATGGCTTCTGGTTGGGAAATGTATGTACGGTCACTGTGGGGACGACGTCGTCAATGCACTTATTGATGAAGCCGGTTACTGAGGTGGTATACTCCTCAATGCCATTGGATGAATCCCGGAACATATTCCTGTCTGTGCTAGTAAAACAGTACTGTAGCGTAGCATCCACATCATCTGACCACTTCCGTATTGAGCGAGTCACTGGTACATCCTGCTTTAGTTTTTGCTTGTAAGCAGAAATCAAGAGGATAGAATTATGGTCAGATTTGCCAAATGGAGGACGAGGGAGAGCTTTTTATGCGTCTCTGTGTGTGGAGTAAAGGTGGTCTAGAGTTTTTTTCCTCTGGTTGCACGTGACATGAGGGTAGAAATGAGGTAAAACAGATGCCTGCATTAAAGTCTCTGGCCACTAGGAGCACCACTTCTGGAGGAGTATTTTCCTGTTTGCTTATGGCCTTATACAGTTCGTTGAGTGTGGTCTTAGTACCAGCATCGGTTTGTGGTGGTAAATAGACGGCTACGAATAATATAGATTTGAACTCTCTTGGTAGATAGTTAGGTCTACTTTTTATCATGAGGTATTCTACCTCAGGTGAGCAATACCTTGAGACTTCTTTAATATTAGACATCGCTCACCAGCAGTTATTGACAAATAGACACACACCCCGCCCCTCGTCTTACCAGACGTAGCTGCTCTGTCCTGCCGAAATACGGAGAAGCCAGCCAGCTTTATATTATCCATGTCGTTGTTCTGCCAAGTCTCGGTGAAACATAATATATTACATTTTTTAATGTCTCGTTGGTAGGATAGTTTTAATCGTAGATTGTCCAGTTTGTTGATTGCATGTTGGCCAACTCACTCGCCAACAAATTCTCACAAGGCACCCAGACCTCCCCCCTATATTTCTGTCTTTTCTTCACGCTAATGACAAGGATTTGGGCCTGGTCTCCAGGAAGCAGTATATCCTTCGCGTCGGACTTATTAAAGAAAAAGACATCCCCTCCGGCACCATTAATGAACCTGCAGAGTCCACACTGACAGAGGACCTGCAGAGTCCACGCTGACAGAGGACCTGCAGAGTCCACGCTGACAGAGGACCTGCAGAGTCCACGCTGACAGAGGACCTGCAGAGTCCACGCTGACAGAGGACAGTAAACCTGCAGTGTCCACACTCCAGTTGTCATTGGTGAAGGTTTAGGTTCTACTATGTGTTGAAATGGCACTGTTATGTTCTTCATAGGGGGATGCAGAGAAAGACGGAGAGAGATTGTCTGGTGAGCTCCTGCTCCCTGGAGGCCGTTTTAACCATTAAAATGGTTATATTGACCATTTTACTGTGTATGTGTGTCGAGATGATATCTCTTAATCTCCATTCCCATTTCAATGGGTTCATTGCTATCACTTGTTATCGTTTCCAATAAATTGATTTGGAAGTGCAACTATTGAGCCTCATCAAGCTCAGCTGCGTTGTGCGGAGCAATAAGCGGGAAACAAGGATACATCTTTGTTTTCCGTCTCCTTGTGTAGTTGTTGATGAGTTATATGATGTTGCTCTAATCAAACCTCATCAAGCGGATGGACAACAACACCAGTGGTAACATCCCATGTCTGATATACGATGGAGGATAATAGAAAGGTGAGGAAAAGAGCTGTGTTACTGAGTACCTAGTCAATTATGGGGAAGAGAATGGGGGTATAGAAAACTGCTGACAGCTCCTTCCTGCTTACATCTTCTGAATCCCTGTGAAGTCGACAAATTACCGTCTCGCTAATTAGGGCGAAACCCAAATGGTTTGTGTTTAAATCTAGGACAGGATGGGGGAGAACGAGGTAGAGGAAGAGGAGGAAAGGAAGGGTTGATTTAAGCTGCTCTTGTTTTGTCACTTCGCCTATAATCCTTCCGTCATTCTTTTTCACATTCTCTCTCTCTTTCTTCTGCTCTCACTCCCCTCCTCTCTCTTTCTTCTGCTCTCACTCCCCCCCTCTCTCTCTTTCTTCTGCTCTCACTCCCCCACCTCTCTCTCTTTCTTCTGCTCTCACTCCCCCCCTCTCTCTCTTTCTTCTGCTCTCACTCCCCCCCCTCTCTCTCTCTTCTGCTCTCACTCCCCCTCTCTCTTTCTTCTGCTCTCACTCCCCCCCTCTCTTTCTTCTGCTCTCACTCCCCCTCTCTCTTTCTTCTCTCGCTCCCCCTTCTCCCTCTCTCAATCTCTTTCTTCTGCTCTCACCCCCTCTCTCTTTCTTCTGCTCTCACTCCCCCCTCTCTCTTTCTTCTGCTCTCACTCCCCCTCTCTCTCTTTCTTCTGCTCTCACCCCCTCTCTGTCTTTCTTCTGCTCTCACTCCCCCCTCTCTCTCTTTCTTCTGCTCTCACCCCCCCTCTCTCTCTTTCTTCTGCTCTCACCCCCCCTCTCTCTCTTTCTTCTGCTCTCACCCCCTCTCTCTCTTTCTTCTGCTCTCGCTCCCCCTCTCTCTCTCTCTCTTCTTCTTCTCTCACCCCCCTCTCGCTCCCCCTTCTCTCTCTCTCTCTTTCTTCTGCTCTCACTCCCCCCCCTCTCTCTTTCTTCTGCTCTCACTCCCCCTCTCTCTTTCTTCTTCTCTCGCTCCCCCTTCTCTCTCTCTTTCTTCTTCTCTCACTCCCCCCCTCTCGCCCCCCTTCTCTCTCTCTCTCTCTCTTTCTTCTTCTCTCACTCCCCCCTCTCTCTCTTTCTTCTGCTCTCACTCCCCCTCTCTCTTTCTTCTGCTCTCACTCCCCCTCTCTCTTTCTTCTTCTCTCGCTCCCCCTTCTCTCTCTCTTTCTTCTTCTCTCGCTCCCCCTTCTCTCTCTCTCTCTTTCTTTTTCTCTCGCTCCCCCTTCTCTCTCTTTTTCTTCTACTCCCCCCCTCCCCTCTCTCTGTCTCGTTCATTCATTCTCCCTGTCCTGGTTTTGTACTGTCAGCTTCTCTGAGGAATGAAAGCGAAGTGTGTGTGTGTGTATGTGTGTGTGTGTTACAGTGCATTGTATCATCCCCATGTCAGAGACGCTGATTAAACTTTTTTTTATTTTTTTACCTTTATTTAACTAGGCAAGTCAGTTAAGAACAAATTCTTATTTTCAATGATGGCCTAGCAACAGTGGGTTAACTGCCTATAAACTGTGTATCATTACTGCAGAAGCAGGGCAAGAGGCCTACAAGTGCCAGAGAAGATAAAACCAAATCCTCTCTCTTGTTAGCCTTGAAATCTCTTTGAAAACCCAAGACACTCCCCAACTTCCCAGCCAGGTGGAAAAATCTGAAACGGTCTCTAATAAGACAACCATAGCTGTCTCTGATGATCCAGGAAATTCTGATGGGAAAATGCGAGGGAAAAGAGCAAGAGGAAGAGACAAGGGAAAGATATGAAAGTCCAGAACGGGTAGTCAGAGGAAATAAGTTGCTTGTCTCTGTCAATGCGGGTTATCTTTGGCCTTCATGTTGGCCTGTGATGTTAGGCTGTGTCTGTGTGATGTTGCTGGGTTTCTGTGTTTGTAATGTTCTGATGTACTGTAGGCTACACTGTAAAGGGGTAGCCGTGAAAGTACTGTGTAATGACATACATTACAATGATGTGAAATGTACTGTATTGTACTGTAAAAAAGAAAGTCAATGCTACTAGAATTGGAATTAATGGACATTTACACATTACAGCATATAATGAACATTTGATATTTTGTATCACTTGCACTTCTAGAGGCCTTAACTTCTTGAAACTCCCCATCCCGGATCCGGGATCGTGACTAAAGCCTCAGGCTCATTAGCATAACGCAACGTTAACGATTTCTGAAAATCGCAAATAAAATTAAAATAATGCGTTTGCTCTCAAGCTTAGCCTTTTCTTAACAACACTGTCATCTCAGATTTTCAAAATATGCTTTTGAACCATAGAAATTGACTAATTTGTGTAAGAGTATGCAAAGCTAGCATAGCATTTTGTGTAGCATGTAGCACGCAACATTTTCACAAAAGCCAGATAACCAAATAAATAAAATCATTAACTTTGAAGAGCTTCGGATGTTTTCAATGAGGAGACTCTCAGTTACATAGCAAATGTGCAGTTTTTCAAAAAAATATTATTTGTGTAGGACAAATCGCTCCGTTTTGTTCACGTTTGGCTATGAAAAAACCCTGTATACAGTTATAGCCTGAAGCTCATTAGCATAATGTAACGTTAACGATTTCTGAAAATCGCAAATAAAATGAAAATAATGCATCTGCTCTCAAGCTTAGCCTTTTCTTAACAACACTGTCATCTCAGATTTTCAAAATATGCTTTTGAACCATAGAAATTGACTAATTTGTGTAAGAGTATGCAAAGCTAGCAATGCATTTTGAATAACATGTAGCACGCAACATTTTCACAAAAACCAGATAACCAAATAAATAAAATCATTTACCTTTGAAGAGCTTCTGATGTTTTCAATGAGGAGACTCTCAGTTACACACCAAATGCGCAGTGTTTCCTGAAAGCGTCTGTGTGTAGGAGAAATCGTTCCGTTTTCTACATTGCGCCTGGCTACTGAAACGAACCGAAAATGCAGTCACCTACAACGTAAAACTTTTTCTGGATTAACTACATAATATCGACCGAAACATGGCAAACGTTGTTTGGAATCAGTCCTCAAGGTGTTTTTTCACATATCTCTTCATTGACATGCAGTTCGTGGAAGCTTGCTTTACTCTCTGTATTGTTTGGAAAAATACTGGCAGGTGACTTTTGCGCACCAATTTCGGCGCAGGACACCGGGCGGACACGTGGTAAATGTGGTCTCTTATGGTCAATCTTCCAATGATCTGCCTACAAATACGTCACAATGCTGCAGACACCTTGGGGAAACGACAGAAAGGGCAGACTCATTCCTCTTGCGTTCACAGCCATATAAGGAGATCATGACAAACAGAGCCTCAAAAATCCTTGTCATTTCCTGGATGCCATCTCATCTTGGTTTTGCCTGAAGCTCACGTTAAAGGGCACGCACAGAGAAGATCTTTGTATTTCTGGACACGTCAGAGTGTTTTCTTTCGAACAGTAGCAATTATATGCATAGTCGAGCATCTTTTTGTGACAAAATATCTTGTTTAAAACGGGAACGTTTTTCATCCAAAAATGAAATTGCGCCCCTAGAGTTCCAACAGGTTAACAAATGCTTCCAAACTGGCAGAGATAACAGGGCAAAACAGACCTAAAGGACATAGCAAAATGTTCAACCATTTAAGGTTTAAGACTTGCTGCCACTCCAATCCAACCTATACATGAGGCACTATAACCGCATAGGAATTAAATTGGTACAGTATTCTCACTCACGGGTGCAATAAATATAGCCTCTTACAATGCATGCCTCAAAACAACAATACCATGCACCCAATAATTTACATTATGCTGCAGTAAAACATTTCAGAGTTTTTTTTACTGTTGATAATACCTAAAATTACTGTATAAATTACAGTTTTCAGTTACAGTGTAGGCTGTGTATGTAATGGGGTTACTGTCTGGGCACCAGCCAATCTGCCATGGGATGGGATTGCAGGTACAGT
Source organism: Oncorhynchus masou masou (assembly GCF_036934945.1). NCBI lineage: Eukaryota > Metazoa > Chordata > Actinopteri > Salmoniformes > Salmonidae > Oncorhynchus > Oncorhynchus masou. Next base: position 16,226,463 of record NC_088244.1, read on the forward strand.
CAGTCAGCTCCTATCACTGGAAAAATGTAGTCATGGCTTGGTCACTGGGCCTACTGGGGGGATGGGGGCAGAGACGGCTATGGAGGAGAGTGAAAGGGACAAACCCGGGGGTTAATGAGAGAAAGGAGGGAGACCTGTGTAAAAAGCCATCTCCCTGCCTTATCAGTTGGAAGTAATGGGAAAACCCTGGGAGTTATGGACTGGTTACTGAGAAAGGGGGCGGTGGAGGAGAGGAAGGAGGATGGGGGAGGCAGTGAGGAAGATGAGAGGAGAATGGTGCATAAAGGAGAGAGAAATGTAGGACCCTTTCCACAGAGGGTTCTAAATGGAATCCAAAAGAATTCTACTTGGAACCAAAAATAGTTTATTCCTCAAACCAAAGAGTTCTCCTATTGGGATGGCCGAAGAACCTTTTTATCAAAGAGTGTACGTGTGATGTATTAGATTTCAGACAGTGAGGAAGATGAGAGGAGAAACAGAGGATACATAAATGAGAGGGAGGAGTGAGAAACAGCCCTAAGTGTAATGTATGCAGTCATATAACAAGTCATCTCAGCATCCAGAACTAAATCAGCTGTTTGAATGTTAAGAGATTACCTAACGAGCCATTTCAGCATTAAAACTATAAGCCTATTAATGTATGTGTAAATGCGTGAAGTGTGTGCGTGTAAGCTTAATTCCATCTCTCTAGCATCTCTAATGGTGTTCCCTGTAGGACTAGGCCTATGTGTAATTAGCAGTGCTCGCTGAGATCATTAACTCAGAGAGAATGGATGAATACCATTCCAGAACCACAGAACATGTTTCTTACCAAACAACTGCCATTAATCCTACAGGCAGTAAATGTGGTTTAGGGTGTTAATATTTCTTTACAAAAAAAATCACTTTCTAAACATTTGGTGGGGAACTTCCAAGCACCCCTATTCTTTGAGAGAGTATGCCTTATTGATAGGTCTACATGTTTCATTTATAAAACTACAACTACAAGAAAAGGGTGGGTTTTTGAGTGCATTTGTATGTGTGAATGTGTGCTTCTCTGGCATTGCTGTCTGTGAACAGGCTGGTGCTGTATGCTCTAAGAGCCTTGGTGTGAGGAGCTGTTTGCTACAGGAACATAGAGGTTAGGATACTTAGTGTTGAAATGGCCTTGAGGCTGCAGTTTTCACCAGGTTAAAACACCAGGTGAACACATTGGTACAACAAGATAATGGACCAATTAGAAGAGATTGGCAAGCTTTCACAGTGTACACACCTCTCTCTCTTGCTGTCTCCCTGTCTCCCTGTCTATGTCTCCATGTCTGTCTGCCAGCCTGTCTCCCTGTCTATGTCTCCATGTCTGTTTGCCAGTCTGCCTGTCTGTCTCCCTGTCTATGTCTCCATGTCTGTCTGCCAGTCTGTCTGTCTCCATGTCTATCTGTCTCTAACTCAACCACACACACTTTGCTTTAACAAGTTATTTTTGCCCGACAGCCCTTTCCAGGTTATCAGGGGTCATTACTGCTGTTATACTTAGGTGTGTGTGTGTTCTACATACACAAGTATTTTGTGAGTGCAGCTCTCCCTCTGTGGTGTAATCTACGGGCAGGAAAGATGAGCTGCCGAAGCGGACTTATCGCTAACTCCGCTAACTCAATAACACAACACTGATGACAGCAATCAATCTGAGAGGGCTCTCAAATTCTCTCTCTCTCTCTCTCTCTCTCTCTCTCTCTCTCTCTCTCTCTCTCTCTCTCACACACTCACACTCACACTCACACTCACACAAACACACACACACACACACACACATCAGGGTGGTGTGTGGGCGCTGTTGCCCTAAGCTAATCCATGGGAAATGGGTTATTTGGAAGTGGAGTGGAATTTGATCAAATGGATACCAATACTCTTCCAGGAACTGAGATCCCACTACAGCAGCTCCTAAAAGCCTTCCGCCACCCTGCTGTGTACATGTGTGTGTGTGTGTGTGTGTGTGTGTGTGTGTGTGTGTGTGTGTGTGTGTGTGTGTGTGTGTGTGTGTGTGTGTTCCCCCTACCCACACCTATTCTCCCACCATAAATGGTACGCAATTAGAGGGTGAGTATGGCAAGATGCAATAAGCCTCGCACACCTCAGCAGTGCTCTGTTCTTTCGCTCGCTCTCTCTCTCTCTGGTCTCTCTGGTTTGTCTCTCTCTGGTCTCTCTCTCTCTCTCTCTGGTCTCTCGCTCTCTCTCTCTCTGGTCTCTCGCTCTCTCTCTCTGGTCTCTCGCTCTCTCTCTGGTCTCTCACTCTCTCTATAGGCTCTCTCTGATCTCTCTTCGATCTCTCTCTCTCTCTCTCTGGTCTCTCTTTCTCTCGTCTCCCACTCTCTTTGGTCTCTTTTCCTCTGGTCTCTTTTTCTGGTCTCTCGCTCTCTCTGGTGTCGTGACTTTACTTTCATTAATCTGATGTCTGTTATTTATTGAATCCACTAACTATGTTTAATTATTACTCGATTTAAATTAATCATGTAACAATTAACTCTGGATTTGGGACACCTCGGAATAAGTTGTTTAGTTACCATCTCCCAAATTAAACTCTTTAAGGTCTTTACCTATTTCATCGATAAACAGTCATCTTATTAATCAATCAGTCAAATGTATTTATAAAGCCCTTCTTACATCAGCTGATGTCACAAAGTGCTGTACAGAAACCCAGCCTAAAATCCAAACAGCAAGCAATGCAGGTGTAGAAGCACAGTGGCTAGGAAAAACTCCCTAGAAAGGCCAGAACCTAGGAAGAAACCTAGAAAGGAACTGGGCTATGAGGGGTGGCCAGTCCTCTTCTGGCTTTGCCGGGTGGAGATTATAACAGAATATGGCGAAGATGTTCAAATGTTCATAGATGACCAGCAGGGTCAAATAATAATAATCACAGTGGTTGTCAAGGGTGCAATAGGTCAGCACCTCAGGAGTAAATGTCAGTTGGCTTTTCATAGTTGATATTTCAGAGTATCTCTACCGCTCCTTCTGTCTCTAGAGAGTTGAAAACAGCAGGTCTGGGACAGGTAGCACGCCCAGTGAACAGGTCAGGGTTCCATAGCTGCAGGCAGAACAGTTGAAACTGGAGCAGCAGCACAGCCAGTTGAACTGGGGAAACAAGGAGTCATCAGGCCAGGTAGTCCTGAGGCATGGTCCTAGGGCTCAGGTCCTCCGAGAGAGAGAGAGAAAGAGAGAAAGAAAGAAAGAAAGAAAGAAAGAAAGAAAGAGAAAAAGAGAGAGAATTAGAAAACACATACTTAAATTCACAAAGGATACTGGATAAGACAGGAGAAATACTCCAGATAAAACAGACCCTAGCCCCCCGACACATAAACTACTGCAGCATAAATACTGGAGGATCGAGAGACATTGAGGCCCTGTCCGACGATACCCCCGGACAGAGCCAAACAGACAGGATATAACCCACTCAACCCACTCAAGTGACACACCCCTCCTAGGGACGGCATGGAAGAGTACCAATAAGCCAGTGACTCAGCCCCTGTAATAGGGTTAGAGGCAGAGAATCCCAGTGGAGAGAGGGGAACCGGCCAGGCAGAGACAGCAAGGGCGGTTCGTTGCTCCAGTGCCTTGCTGTTCATTAATCATTGCATCTTATCAAATACTCATTCTGAAACGATCGTAGCCTTCTTGGATCTGAAAAAACCCAGCCTTGCACATAATTCAGTACTACACAAATTTGTTTAATCATTTATTTACTAGCTAACTAAATAATAACTCATAATAAACACACACTCTTACATGAGTCAAAGGTCCCTAGTGGACTGACAAGATATGACGGCTTGTTGCAACATAGATGGAGAGGCGGGAGGGGGGCAGAGAGAGAAAAAGGGACACATTCTATAACTATTCTCCCATTAACCATATACTTTGCACATGAACCACCGCCCGTTTGGAATAAGAAATCATTTATGTATTTGCGTGTGAAATGTCGTTGTTCGTCATTTATCTCGGTCTGAAGTAAGCCTTCTCGGGAAAGTTGTTGGCCTTCCAGCTGTATGGCTCTGATTGTCCGAAAGGGGTCTCCCCTTTCCCGGCTTCTACTGTTGTTCACTCTGGAAGATAACCAGCCATGTCGACGGTTCCCATTGGTAATGAGCATAGTAGGATAGTCTCACTAAGATTCAATGATTCGCTTTTCTCGATATCAGACCAGTGATTGTCTGAGGTGAGAGTCTCGCCTTTTCCTCCTTGTGTTGGTATTCAGGATTCGGGCCAGAGCTGCAGCTCTTCGTCTCTCGGATCTAAAGGAAGGTGAATTTATTTCTTCACCTCGTGTTGAGGTTCAACGTTTCAACCATTTCCAACATGAAGCTATCGCTCCACGCTTTTCTGGTCTGATTTTAATTTTGTTACCAAGGCTTTATGTACTCTGGCCAAAGGGGACGCCTCTGTCCGTCAGACACGCTCTTCTGACCTTACTCAGGGCGTGGCTACTTAATGTGCAAAGGATATGATTAGAAATGACCTCTTATGACTCCTAAAAACACATTCATATCTTAAAAATACTTTCATGTTTCATATTGTATGCAAAACATATTGTATGAAAACTTGACATATAAAGGGGTTATCCTTTCCAAGTTACAGTGTTTGGTCTTTACAGTTTTTAAAAACATCACAAAATGAAAACAAATATTACATTTGTTTTCCATAGTTCCCCACTGACCACTTCCTCATGATGTTAAAAATGTTGTTCCATTGTCACTTTTTTAACGTTAGAGATTTGGGCGGGCAAAAGTATCTGTGAACAAAGCCATTCCTTTGGTTGATACTAAAGAGTAAGAGAGAGAGAGTCTCTCTTTCTTGTAATTTACACCCGGGTGTGAACGGTTGACCATCCAGCAGCTCCCCTCCTCCCCTCTTTGGGAAGGAGAGAGGCCTGGTTACTGTCGCCCCCCACCAGTCTGATCTGACCCATTCTGATCCTCACAGGACAGTCATGACACTGGTCTCTCTCTCTCTGGTCTCTCTCTCCTTCTCTCTATTCTCAATTCAATTTTAATTTAAGGGGCTTTATTGGCATGGGAAACATATGTTTAAATTGCCAAATCACGTGAAATAGATAATAAACAATACAAAATTAACAGTAAACATTACACTCACAAAAGTTCCAAAAGAATAAAGACATTCCAAATGTCCTATTATGTCTATTTACAGTGTTGTAATGATGTGCAAATAGTTAAAGTACAAAATGGAAAATGGAAAATAAATAAACATAAATATAGGTTGTTTTTACAATAGTGTTTGTTCTTCACTGATTTCCCTTTTCTTGGGGCAACAGGTCACAAATCGTGCTGCTTTGATGGCACACTGTGGTATTTCACCCAATAGATGGATTGGATTTGTTTTTTCAAATTCTTTGTGGATCTGTGTAATCTGAGGGAAATATGTGTCTTTAATATGGTCATACATTTGGCAGGAGGTTAGGAAGTGCAGCCCAGTTTGTGGCCAGTGTGCACATAGCCTGTCTTCTCTTGAGAGCCAGGTCTGCCTACAGTGGCCTTTCTCAATAGCAAGGCTATGCTCACTGAGTCTGTACAAATTCAAAGATTTCCTTAATATTGGGTCAGTTACAGTGTTCAGGTATTCTGCCACTGTGTACTCTCTGTTTAGGGGCAAATAGCATTCTAGTTTAATCTGTTTTTTGGAAATTCTTTCCAATGTGTTTCTCTCTCTCTCTTTCTCTGGTCTCTCTATCCTCTCTTACTCTGGTCTCTCTCTCCTCTCTTTATCTCTCTCCTCTTTATCTCTCCTTCTCGCTCTCTCGCTCTCTTTCTCTGGTCTCTCCTTCCAGCTCACATTTTCTCTCACTCGCTCTCTCTTCTCTTCCATAAAACAATCGCTGAAAGCTAAACTTCAATTAATCACCTGTACTGCTACACGATACCTCATCATAAACAGATATTGTAAATCACAATCTTTCTCTCTCTCTCTCTTTCTCTGGTCTCTCTATCCTCTCTCGTTCTCTCTCTTTCTCTGGTCTCTCTATCCTCTCTCGTTCTCTCTCGTTCTCTCTCCTCTTTTTATCTCTCCTTTATCTCTTTCTCGCTCTTTCTGTGGTCTCTCTCTCTCTCTCGCTCTATCCATCTCCCTCCTCTCCTTTCTCTCTATATACACACACAGGTTTGTAACAGAGTTTGATCTTTCCTGTCATTTTCACAAGACGTTTGGAGCACATCAAAGACTAAAACCATTTCAGTCATCCCAAAGCCCTTGCCTCCTAAACATCACAGTAAAGGAGGAGAGAGAATGGGAAACGGATAAGACCGTGATGAGAAGATCACGTGTGTAAGAGGAAAGACGTTTGATCTCTTCCTGGTCTGATAACTAAGTCATTAGGGTATGAGTGTTGGAGATAACACCACCAACACACACTGAGAATGGGAAACGGATAAGACCGTGATGAGAAGATCACGTGTGTAAGAGGAAAGACGTTTGATCTCTTCCTGGTCTGATAACTAAGTCATTAGGGTATGAGTGTTGGAGATAACACCACCAACACACACTGAGATGTGTTAAGAACAGGAAGCTGTGACATAGATAGTGGTTTTACTGATACAGGGAAGAAGCAGAGAGAAGCAGATAAGATCAACTTTCTTTGATATAGCCTAGGCGTAGCACTTTTTCTAATAGCAACTGAACCAAACCCCTGAAAAGATCTCCTCTCTGTCCCCTATGTCTGTTGATAGTAGAATGTGATTCATACTTTAGCTGCAACACCAGGTGAGGTGACCTTTTCTACAAACAATGACCTCAATAAACTTCTGCGTTTCAAGATGGCGTAGCAGTGCAGATGTATTTTGTTCGTCCTCTCGTGTACTTTTGTATTTTTCGTCTTTTTGTATATATTTCAATTTCTTTAGTTCAATTATACCTTCCGGTAACCTGCGTCACCCAATGTGATAAGGAACCGCTATTATTTTTAATTTTTAGACCTTATATCAAGAACCTCCTAGCCATCAGAAGCTAACCAGCTAATTTGTTACAAGCTATTTAGTCATTGTTAGCCGCTGCTAGCGGCCTTTACCTTCTGCACAGATACCAGCCCTTTTTTTAGTCTGGATAAGACTCGCCAGCCGACCAGTATCGGACTGTTTCTCCACTACAATGCCGGATTCCTGCCGTAATCCCTGGACCAATACTCCTGATCTTCACAGCTAGCTAGCACCCACCGAGTTACCCAGTAGTGAAGCTATCCCTGAGGCCCACCTCCCAGCCTACTCAGTTGTTCACCCGGACTCCACAAAAACACGGCTAGAACACACCGGCTCCTTGCCGTAAGCTCTGGAACTTGGTACCGGATCACCGCTGCTACCGGGTGGCTATAGTGGCTAACACTCCTGCCCCGAAGCTAGCACCAGTTAGCCGTGAGCCAGGCGCATCTCCCGACTAGAAAACGAAATTACTACAACTACAATACCTCTTTCGCCATTTGGCTTGGATCCTTAGTCGACACGGCGCCCGCCGCACCACCACGCCTGGTCTGCCGACTGGTCTCCATCCACTGTGCCTTCAACCGGCCTCCGTCGGACATCGGAGCAGATGCTTCTACTAGCCCCGGGCTACTAACTTTAAATGCCGTGGCGCCCGCATGCTAGCGTAGTGGCAACTACTCCACGGCTTCCCTGTTCCATCTATTGCTGCCCCCCGGACCCTATGATCACTTGGCTACATAGCTGATGCCTGCTAGACTGTCCATTAATCACGGTACTCCATTCTGTTTATTTTTTTGTTTATCTGTCGGCCCCAGCCGCGAACTCAGGCCCTGTGTGTAGTTAACCGACCCTCTCTGCCCATTCATCGCCATTTTACCTGTTGTTGTTTTAACTGGTTAGCTGTTGTTGTCTCACCCGTTGTTGTCTTAGCTAGCTCTCCAAATCAACACCTGTGATTACTTTATGCCTCGCTGTATGTCTCTCTCATATGTCAATATGCCTTGTATACTGTTGTTTAGGTTAGTTATCATTGTTTTAGTTTACAATGGAGCCCCTAGTTCCACTTATTATACCTCCTTTGTCCCACCTCCCACACATGCGGTGACCTCACCCATTATAACCAGCTTATCCAGAGATACAACCTCTCTTATCACTGTACCCGCTGTACCCACACCATACCCCTGTCTGCACATTATGCCCTGAATCTATTCTACCACGCCCAGAAATCTGCTCCTTCTATTCTTTGTCCCCAACGCTCTAGGCAACCAGTTTTGATAGCCTTTAGCCGTACCCTCATCCTACTCCTCCTCTGTTCCTCTGTTCCTCAGGCCCTGCATGTTCCCAGGCACCCTCATTTGTTGACTTCTGTGATCGAAAAAGCCTTGGTTTCATACATGTCAACATCAGAAGCCTCCTCCCTAAGTTTGTTTTACTCACTGCTTTAGCACACTCCTCCAACCCTGATGTCCTTGCCGTGTCTGAATCCTGGCTTAGGATGGCCACCAACAATTCTGAGATTTCCATACCCAACTACAACATTTTCCGTCAAGGTAGAACTTCCAAAGGTGGAGGAGTTGCAATCTACTGCAGAGATAGCCTGCTACCCAAACAGTTTGAACTTCTAATTTAAAAAATTAACCTCTCCAGAAATAAGTCTCTCACTGTTGCCACCTGCTATCGACCCCCCTCCGCTCCCAGCTGTGCCCTGGACACCATTTGTGAATTGATAGCCCCCCATTTAGCTTCAGAGTTCATTCTGTTTGGTGACCTAAACTGGGATATGCTTAACACACCGGCAGTCCTACAATCTCAGCTAAATGCCCTCAATCTCACACAAAGCATCAAGGAACCCACCAGGTACAACCCTAAATTCGTATAAATGGTCACCCTCATAGACATTATCCTGACCAACTTGCTCTCCAAATACACCTCCACTGTTTTCAATCAGGAGCTCAGCGATCACTGCCTCATTGAATGTATCCGCTATGGGTCCGCGGTCAAACGACCACCCCTCATCACTGTCAAACGCTCCCTAAAACACTTCTGCAACCAGGCCTTTCTAATCGACCTGGCCCGGGTATCCTGGAAGGACATTGACCCCTTCCCGTCAGTCGAGGATGCCTGATTATTCTTTAAAAGTAATTTCCTCACCATCTTAGATAAGCATGCACCATTCAAAAAATGCAGAACTAAGAACAGATATAGCTCTTGGTTCACTCCAGACCTGACTGCCCTTGACCAGCACAAAAACATCCTGTGGCGGGCTGCAATAGCATCGAATAGTCCCCGCGATATGCAACTGTTCAGGGAAGTCAGGAACCAATACACGCAGTCAGTCAAGCAAAGGCTAGCTTTTTCAAGCAGAAATTCACATCCTGTAGCTCTAACTCCAAAACGTTTTGGGACACTGTAAAGTCCATGGAGAACAAGAGCACCTCCTCCCTGCTGCCCACTGCACTGAGGCTAGGTAACACTGTCACCACATGCCCAAGCATCCCCAGCTTCTCCGTCACCCAAATCCAGACAGCAGATGTTCTGAAAGAACTGCAAAAACTGGACCCGTACAAATCAGCTGGGCTAGACAATCTGGACCCTCTCTTTCTAAAACTATCCGCCGCCGTTGTTGCAACCCCTATTACCAGCCTGTTCAACCTCTCTTTCGTATCGTCCAAGATCCCTAAAGATTGGAAAGCTACCACAGTCATCCCCCTCTTCAAAGGGGGTGACACCCTAGACCCAAACTATTACAGACCTATATCCATCCTGCCCTGCCTATCTAAAGTCTTCGAAAGCCAAGTTAATAAACAGATCACTGACCATTTCGAATCCCACCGTACCTTCTCCGCTGTGCAATCTGGTTTCCGAGCCGATCACAGGTGCACCTAAGCCACCCTCAAGGTACTAAACAATATCATAACCGCCATCGATAAAAGACAGTACTGTGCAGCCGTGTTCGTCGAGCTGGCCAAGGCTTTCAACTCTGTCAATCACCGTATTCTTATCGGCAGACTCAATAGCCTTGGTTTTTCTAATGACTGTCTCGCCTGGTTCACCAACTACTTTGCAGACAGAGTTCAGTGTGTCAAATCGGAGGGCTTGTTGTCCGGACCTCTGGCAGTCTCAATGGGGCTACCACAGGGTTCAATTCTCGGGCCAACTCTTTTCTCTGTATACATTTATATCAATGATGTCGCTCTTGCTGCTGGCGATTCCCTGATCCACCTCTACGCAGATGACACCATTCTGTATACTTCTGGCCCTTCCTTGGACACTGTGCTAACTCACCTCCAAATGAGCATCAATGCCATACAACACTCATTCCGTGGCCTCCAACTGCTCTTAAACGCCAGTAAAACCAAATGCATGCTTTTCAACCGTTCTCTACCCGCACCCACCCGCCCGACTAGCATCACTACTCTGGACGGATCTGACTTAGAATATGTGGACAACTACAAATACCTAGGTGTCTGGCTAGACTGTAAACTCTCCTTCCAGACTCATATTAAACATCTCCAATCCAAAATCAAATCTAGAATTGGCTTTCTATTTCGTAAAACAAAGCCTCCTTCACTCACGCCGCCAAACTTACCCGTATAAAACTGACTATCCTACCGATCCTCGACTTTGGCGATGTCATCTACAAAATAGCTTCCAATACTCTACTCAGCAAACTGGATGCAGTCTATCACAGTGCCATCCATTTTGTTACCAAATCACCTTATACCATCCACCACTGCGACCTGTATGCTCTAGTCGGCTGGCCCTCACTACATATTCATCGCCAGACCCACTGGCTCCAGGTCATCTATAAGTCTATGCTAGGTAAAGCTCCGCCTTATCTCAGTTCACTGGTCATGATAACAACACCCACCTGTAGCCCACGTTCCAGCAGGTATATCTCAATTGATCATCCCCAAAGCCAACACCTCATTTGGCCGCCTTTCCTTCCAGTTCTCTGCTGCCAGTAACTGGAACGAATTGCAAAAATCACTGAAGTTGGAGACTTTTATTTCCCTCATCAACTTTAATGTATTCACGCTACACGTTCCCCAAGAGCACCCCCCCCCCCGCTCAACTCAAAAAGTGGCGCACAGAATGCAAAAATATTCTTAGAAATATTTAACCTCCACACATTAACAAGTCCAATAGCTCAAATGAAAGATAAACACCTTGTTCATCTACCCAGCGAGTCAGATTTCTAAAATGTTTTACGGCAAAAACATAGCACATATGTATGTCAAACCACCACAAAGACACAGACGATATGTAGCCATTTTGTCGAACAAAAGATGCAATCACAAACGCAGGATTAAAAGAAAAATAATTCACTAACCTTTTGAAAATCTTCATCAGATGACAGTAATAGGACATGTGACACAGTACATTTATGTTTTTTTCAATAATATGCAATTTATATCCATAAATCTCCGTTTATATTGACGCCATGTTCAGAAAATGCTAAAAAATGTCCGGAGAAATTATAGATAGCTCCGCCAGATAATGCCAGATAACAGCAATACACATCATAAACTTTGACTAAATATACATGTTCTACATATAGTTAGAAATATACACTGCTTCTTAATGAAATCGCTTTGTCACATTTATTTGTAACGTTACAGAAATCATTCACTATTCAATAATCTGAAACGGCGCTCTGACATAAGCAATATTTCTCCGCTAGGTTGCAGTTGCAAATGAGAACTTGTTCTCAACTAGCCTACCTAGTTAAATAAAGGTGAAATTAAAAATCAATTTAAAAAAGATAAAAAGGTCATCCCCGACACACATACACACTGATGGGGGGACCGTCCAGGTCATGGGGACCGTTCCAGATCATGGGGACCTTCCAGGTCATGGGGACCGTCCAGGTTCGTATAAATTACGTGTGTTCGTCAGGGTAAAATTATTTATTTGATTCACACAGCAACACACACACACACACACACACACACACACACACACACACACACACACACACACACACACACACACACACACACACACACACACACACACACACACACACACACACACACACACACACACACACACACACACAGCCTGTGCCAGGAGCTTTGACTCACCCGGCAAAACAGAGGGGTGTTTTTAAAGAGGGAAGGTGATATGTGATTCATACAGGATGTCTGTTACAATTTGTTTTCCATTGTTAAAACTGCTTTCTGAGAACAATTGTTATCGAGACAGACACACATATTCCCACACGCAAGTGATTCAGCTGCAGAATCAAAAACACAATCCAACACACACAGCCCGGGATAGAAACCACATACACCACACACAGCCCTGGGAAGAAACCACATCCACCACACTTGGCCTGGGGAAGAAACCACATACACCACACACAGCCCGGGATAGAAACCACATAGACCACACATGGCCCGGGATAGAAACCACATAGACCACATACAGCCCAGGGAAGAAACCACATACACCACACACAGCCCGGGATAGAAACCACATCCACCACACACAGCCCGGGATAGAAACCACATACACCACACTTGGCCTGGGATAGAAACCACATACACCACACACAGCCCAGGGAAGAAACCACATCCACCACACACAGCCCAGGGAAGAAACCACATACACCACACACAGCCCAGGGAAGAAACCACATCCACCACACACAGCCCAGGGAAGAAACCACATCCACCACACACAGCCTGGGATAGAAACCACATCCACCACACACAGCCTGGGATAGAAACCACATCCACCACACACAGCCCGGGGAAGAAACCACATCCACCACACACAGCCCGGGGAAGAAACCACATCCACCACACACAGCCCGGGATAGAAACCACATCCACCACACATAGCCCGGGATAGAAACCACATCCACCACACACAGCCCAGGGAAGAAACCACATACACCACACTTGGCCTGGGGAAGAAACCACATCCACCAAACACAGCCCAGGGAAGAAACCACATACACCACACACAGCCCAGGAAAGAAACCACATACACCACACTTGGCCTGGGGAAGAAACCACATCCACCACACACAGCCCAGGGAAGAAACCACATCCACCACACACAGCCCAGGGAAGAAACCACATCCACCACACACAGCCCAGGGAAGAAACCACATCCACCACACACAGCCCAGGGAAGAAACCACATCCACCACACACAGCCCAGGGAAGAAACCACATCCACCACACACAGTCCAGGATAGAAACCACATCCACCACACTTGGCCTGGGGAAAAAAACACATCCACCACACACAGCCCAGGGAAGAAACCACATACACCACACACAGCCCGGGGAAGAAACCACATACACCACACTTGGCCTGGGGAAAAAACCACATCCACCACACACAGCCCGGGATAGAAACCACATCCACCACACAGCCCGGGATAGAAACCACATAGACCACACACAGCCCGGGATAAAAACCACATCCATCACACACAGCCCGGGATAGAAACCACATCCACCACACAGCCCGGGATAGAAAGCACATCCACCACACAGCCCGGGATAGAAACCACATAGACCACACACAGCCCGGGATAAAAACCACATCCATCACACACAGCCCAGGGAAGAAACCACATACACCACACACAGTCCAGGGAAGAAACCACATCCACCACACACAGCCCAGGGAAGAAACCACATACACCACACAGCCCAGGGAAGAAACCACATACACCACACACAGCCCGGGATAGAAACCACATACACCACACACAGCCCAGGGAAGAAACCACATACACCACACACAGCCCAGGGAAGAAACCACATACACCACACACAGCCCAGGGAAGAAACCACATCCACCACACACAGCCCAGGGAAGAAACCACATACACCACACACAGCCCAGGGAAGAAACCAAATACACCACACACAGTCCAGGGAAGAAACCACATCCACCACACACAGCCCAGGGAAGAAACCACATACACCACACACAGCCCAGGGAAGAAACCACATACACCACACACAGCCCAGGGAAGAAACCACATACACCACACACAGCCCAGGGAAGAAACCACATACACCACACACAGCCCGGGATAGAAACCACATACACCACACACAGCCCAGGGAAGAAACCACATACACCACACACAGCCCAGGGAAGAAACCACATACACCACACACAGCCCAGGGAAGAAACCACATACAACACACGCAGCCCAGGGAAGAAACCACATACACCACACTTGGCCTGGGGAAGAAACCACATCCACCACACACAGCCCAGGATAGAAACCACATACAACACACGCAGCCCAGGGAAGAAACCACATACACCACACTTGGCCTGGGGAAGAAACCACATCCACCACACACAGCCCGGGATAGAAACCACATCCACCACACACAGCCCGGGATAGAAACCACATCCACCACACACGGCCCGTGTGAAGAAACCACATCCACCACACACAGCCCGGGATAGAAACCACATCCACCACACACGGCCCGGGGAAGAAACCACATCCACCACACACAGCCCGGGATAGAAACCACATCCACCACACACAGCCCGGGATAGAAACCACATACACCACACACAGCCCAGGGAAGAAACCACATACACCACACTTGGCCTGGGGAAGAAACCACATCCACCACACACAGCCCAGGGAAGAAACCACATACACCACACACAGCCCAGGGAAGAAACCACATACACCACACACAGCCCAGGGAAGAAACCACATACACCACACACAGCCCAGGATAGAAACCACATACACCACACACAGCCCAGGGAAGAAACCACATACACCACACTTGGCCTGGAGAAGAAACCACATACAGCCCAGGGAAGAAACCACATACACCACACACAGCCCAGGGAAGAAACCACATCCACCACACACAGTCCAGGGAAGAAACCACATCCACCACACACAGCCCAGGGAAGAAACCACATACAACACACACAGCCCGGGATAGAAACCACATCCACCACACACAGCCCAGGGAAGAAACCACATCCACCACACACAGCCCAGTATAGAAACCACATACACCACACACAGCCCAGGGAAGAAACCACATACACCACACTTGGCCTGGGGAAGAAACCACATCCACCACACACAGCCCGGGATAGAAACCACATCCACCACACACAGCCCGGGATAGAAACCACATCCACCACACACGTTCCGGGGAAGAAACCACATCCACCACACACAGCCCGGGATAGAAACCACATCCACCACACACAGCCCGGGATAGAAACCACATACACCACACACAGCCCAGGGAAGAAACCACATACACCACACTTGGCCTGGGGAAGAAACCACATCCACCACACACAGCCCAGGGAAGAAACCACATCCACCACACACAGCCCAGGGAAGAAACCACATCCACCACACACAGCCCAGGGAAGAAACCACATACACCACACACAGCCCAGGGAAGAAACCACATACACCACACACAGCCCAGGGAAGAAACCACATCCACCACACACAGCCCAGGGAAGAAACCACATCCACCACACACAGCCCAGGGAAGAAACCACATACACCACACACAGCCCTGGGAAGGAACCACATACACCACACACCGCCCGGGATAGAAACCACATACACCACACACAGCCCGGGATAGAAACCACATACACCACACAGCCCGGGATAGAAACCACATCAGCCACACACAGCCCTGGGAAGAAACCACATCCACCACACACAGCCCTGGGAAGAAACCACATACACCACACACAGCCCAGGGAAGAAACCACATACACCACACACAGCCCAGGATAGAAACCACATACACCACACACAGCCCAGGGAAGAAACCACATACACCACACTTGGCCTGGAGAAGAAACCACATACAGCCCAGGGAAGAAACCACATACACCACACACAGCCCAGGGAAGAAACCACACATACACCACACACAGTCCAGGGAAGAAACCACATCCACCACACACAGCCCAGGGAAGAAACCACATCCACCACACACAGCCCAGGGAAGAAACTACATCCACCACACACAGCCCGGGATAGAAACCACATCAGCCACACACAGCCCTGGGAAGAAACCACATCCACCACACACAGCCCTGGGAAGAAACCACATACACCACACACAGCCCAGGGAAGAAACCACATACACCACACACAGCCCAGGATAGAAACCACATACACCACACACAGCCCAGGGAAGAAACCACATACACCACACACAGCCCAGGGAAGAAACCACATACACCACACTTGGCCTGGAGAAGAAACCACATACAGCCCAGGGAAGAAACCACATACACCACACACAGCCCAGGGAAGAAACCACATACACCACACACAGTCCAGGGAAGAAACCACATCCACCACACACAGCCCAGGGAAGAAACCACATCCACCACACACAGCCCAGGGAAGAAACTACATCCACCACACACAGCCCGGGATAGAAACCACATCCACCACACACAGCCCAGGGAAGAAACCACATACACCACACACAGCCCAGGGAAGAAACCACATCCACCACACACAGCCCAGGATAGAAACCACATACACCACACACAGCCCAGGGAAGAAACCACATACACCACACTTGGCCTGGGGAAGAAACCACATCCACCACACACAGCCCGGGATAGAAACCACATCCACCACACACAGCCCGGGATAGAAACCACATCCACCACACACGGCCCGGGGAAGAAACCACATCCACCACACACAGCCCGGGATAGAAACCACATCCACCACACACAGCCCGGGGAAGAAACCACATACACCACACTTGGCCTGGGGAAGAAACCACATCCACCACACACAGCCCGGGATAGAAACCACATCCACCACACACAGCCCGGGATAGAAACCACATCCACCACACACGGCCCAGGGAAGAAACCACATCCACCACACACAGCCCAGGGAAGAAACCACATCCACCACACACAGCCCAGGGAAGAAACCACATACACCACACACAGCCCAGGGAAGAAACCACATACACCACACACAGCCCAGGGAAGAAACCACATCCACCACACTTGGCCCGGGATAGAAACCACATCCACCACACACAGCCCTGGGAAGGAACCACATACACCACACACCGCCCGGGATAGAAACCACATACACCACACACAGCCCGGGATAGAAACCACATACACCACACAGCCCGGGATAGAAACCACATCAGCCACACACAGCCCTGGGAAGAAACCACATCCACCACACACAGCCCAGGGAAGAAACCACATACACCACACACCGCCCGGGATAGAAACCACATACACCACACACAGCCCAGGGAAGAAACCACATACACCACACACAGCCCATGGAAGAAACCACATCCACCACACACAGCCCGGGATAGAAACCACATACACCACACAGCCCGGGATAGAAACCACGTACACCACACAGCCCGGGATAGAAACCACATACACCACACAGCCCGGGATAGAAACCACTTCCACCACACACAGCCCAGGGAAGAAACCACATCCACCACACACAGCCCAGGGAAGAAACCACATCCACCACACACAGCCCAGGGAAGAAACTACATCCACCACACACAGCCCAGGGAAGAAACCACATCCACCACACACAGCCCAGGGAAGAAACAACATACACCACACACAGCCCAGGATAGAAACCACATACAACACACGCAGACCAGGGAAGAAACCACATACACCACACTTGGCCTGGGGAAGAAACCACATCCACCACACACAGCCCAGGGAAGAAACCACATCCACCACACACAGCCCAGGGAAGAAACCACATACACCACACAGCCCAGGGAAGAAACCACATACACCACACACAGCCCAGGGAAGAAACCACATCCACCACACACAGCCCAGGGAAGAAACCACATCCACCACACACAGCCCAGGGAAGAAACCACATCCACCACACACAGTCCAGGGAAGAAACCACATCCACCACACACAGTCCAGGGAAGAAACCACATACACCACACACAGCCCATCCAAGTTTTGTATGAAGATTTTATTTGTAATTTTCAAGGAGCATTTGATTGCCTCTCACCATCTCATTCTCTTCTTATTTCTCCTCCTGTCACACCCGAATCTGCTTGTCAAAGCCCATGTTAACGTTTCCATGTCATTAACAACAGCGATATTGGCTGTATATGTGTGTGTGTGTCTGTCATCGTCACGGCGACAGGATTCCTCTCTCCCTCATCTATCATAGTGTGGTTGGCTGGCGCTGGCATGTCGACACACGCCACAAACACACTGTCACCACAGGCACACACCCACTGCTCCCTAGTGACAGAATTATAATTAAACACCTGTACCATACTCTATTCTTCCTGTGGTTCCTCCCAGAACACTATGGAGTTGATGCGTATAGGGACTCGCCGTCTAAAAGGTGCAACTTACCTGTTTTTTAATTTTTTTTTATTGACAAAGCACTAGCAGCCTGGAGGGGAGGCAGAATGTGTTTTCCTCCTTTTATTGTGGAGGGCTTATAGCAGTGTGTGTGTGTGTGTGTTGTGCAATTTTGAATTTGTTGTTTAATAATAATTGCCCTGGATCAGTGGTGAGTTGTTATTACAAAAGGCCCTGTTATCCCATAATAGTCCCATTACTGACCTGGAGGCTCCTGGCAGGAGGTTTGGAAAACCTTGTTCTTTCCTTTGAATCTGTCATTGTTTATTTCACTAAATGCCTTTTCTCTCATAACTTACACCGACTCCAAGCACTCTGGCTATAAGTGTTCGAGCTGAGACTGTTTGTGTTGTTGCAGCTACACTATATATACAAAAGTATGAGGATACCCCTTCAAATTAGTGGATTCAGCTGAAAGGTGTATAAAATCAAACACACAGCCATACAATCTCCATAGACAAACATTGGCAGTATAATGACCTTACTGAAGAGCTCAGTGGCTTTCAACATGGAACAGTCATAGTGACCTTTCCAACAAGCTCAGCCGCGAAGTGGTAGGCCACACAAGCTCACAGAACAGGACCGCTGAGTGCTGAAACGCGTAGCGTGTCAACATCGTCTGTCCTTGGTTGCAAGACTCACCACCGAGTTCCAAACTGCCTCTGGAAACAACGTCAGCACAATAACTATTCACAGGGAGCTTCATGAAATTGATTTCCAGGGCGAGCAGCCGCACACAAGCCTAAGATCATCATGCGCAATGCCAAGCGTCGGCTGGAGTGGTGTAAAGCTCGCTGCCATTGGACTCTGGACATGGTTCAGGTTAGGCTCTTTGGTCCCAATGAAGGGAAATCTTAACGTTAGAGCATACAGTTACATTCTAGATGATTCTGTGCTTCCAACTTTGTGGCAATAGTTTGGAGAGTGCTCTGGAGCAATTTTTCATCAAGGATCTCTCTGTACTTTGTTCCATTCACCTTTCCCTTGATTCTGACTAGTCTCCCAGTCCCTGCCACTGAAAACATCCCCACAACATGATGCTGCCACCACCATGCTTTACCGTAGGGATGGTGCCAGATTTCCTCCAGACTTGACGCTTGGGATTCAGGCCAAAGAGTTAAATCTTGGTTTCATCAGACCAGAGAATCTTGTTTCTCATGGTCAGAGAGTCTTTAGGTGCTTTGGGCTGTCATGAGGCTTTTACTGAGGAGTGGCTTCTGCCTGGCCACCATAAAGGCCTGATTGGTGCAGTGCTGCAGAGATGGTTGTCCTTCTAGAAGGTTCTCCCATCTCCACAGAGGAACTCTGGAGCTCTGTCAGAGTGACCATCGAGTGCTTGGTCACCTCCCTGACCAAGGCCCTCCACCAATTGCTCAGTGTGGCCGGGCAGAAAGCTCTAAGAAGAGACTTGGTGGTTCCAAACTTCTTCCATTTATGAATGATGGGAGGGCAATGCGTTCTTGGGAACCTTCAATTCTGCAGAAATTTTTTAGTACCCTACATCTGCATTGCTTTCTGTTTGGGGTTATAGGCTGGGTTTCTGTATAGCACTTTGTGACATCGGCTGATGTAAAAATGTCTTTATAAATCTATTTGATTGATTTATTGATTGATTGATTGATTGATTGGGAAGACTCTGTCCTGTTTCAGCATGCCCCGTGCACAAAGCGAGGTCCATACAGAAATGGTTTGTCGAGATCGGTGTGGAAGAACTTGACTGGCTTGCACAGAGCCCTGACCTCAAACCCATTGAACACCTTTGGGATTAATTGGAATGCCGATTGCGAGCCACGCCTAATCACCCAACATCAGTACCCAACCTCACTAATGCTCTTGTGGCTGAATGGAAGCAAGTCCCCGCAGCAACGTTCCAACATCTAGTGGAAAACCTTCCCAGAAGAGTGGAGGCTGTTATAGCAGGCATCCACAAACTGTTGGTCATGTAGTGTATGTGTGTGCAGGAAGTTGGCCCTAAGGGTTTGTGTTAGCTGGATGAAAGCTGTATTTGTGTAGATCTGTGTCCCTCTGGGCAATACAGAGTATCAGCTGGAGGAGTATTGTGTTCCGAGGCCACATCTCACAGACTGATAAGACTGATTAAATGCTGAATAGATGATTACACTGATGCATTATTTCGTTTGGATGTGGATGGATGTGTCACATTGGATTTTAGGATACTGTTGTTGTACATTGTGGTTGGCTGGGTAATGGACCTTGCCTATATTGTACTTTGGAGATTCCTTGCTAATTTGGATGTAATTTACCTTCATCACCCAAGTTCAGTCTTTCTTAACCCTCTCTTCCCGTTTCTCCCTTCCTCTTTCTCTTCCCCCCTCTCTCTTCCCCCTCTCTCCCTTTTTGCCTCTCTCTCTGCAGTTGGTGGCATTGGAGAGACAGGTGTTTGACTTCCTGGGGTACCAGTGGGCACCCATCCTGGCCAACTTCTTCCACATCATCATCGTCATCCTCGGCCTCTTCGGCACCATACAATACCGACCACGCTACATTGTGGTGGTGAGTACAAACACGCACATACACAGAAACGCACACATATATGTACACAAACACTTGTCAGCCCAAATTGTATTGAACCGTTTATCCATTTATTCAAACTCCCAAGATCCCCCTCCCTGAACACATTGTTTGTTGTCTTAATCTATTAATCTATCAGTAAGTACATTTAATTAATGACTCAACTTCCATTAATTTCACACTCAGAGTGCACCCTAAAGCCAATCCTCAACAAAAATCCAGCTGGATTTAGGATTTGGTTAAATCTGAGGGGTTATGGGTGGGGGGAGGGGGTTACAGCACCTCTTGATTAGTTGAATTAGGTGTGTTAGTACTAGCCAAGAACAAACGCCTGGCCATCTTGTAGCACTGCAGGACCAGGTTTAAAAAATACAATGGAATGTCCTAGAAGGTTCTAGATTGAAGATGACTAATGTTCTAAACTGAACAAAAATCGAAATGCAACATGCAACAATTTAAAATATTTTACTGAGTAACAGTTCATATAAGGAAATCAGTCAATTGAAATAAATGTATTAGGCCCTAATCTATGGATTTCACATGAGTGGAGAGGGGTGCAGCCATGGGTGGGCCATGGGTAGGGAATAGGCCCACCCACTGGGGAGCCAGGCCCACCCACTGGGGAGCCAGGCCCACCCACTGGGGAGCCAGGCCCAGCCACTGGGGAGCCAGGCCCAGCCACTGGGGAGCCAGGCCCAGCCACTGGGGTGCCAGGCCCAGCCACTGGGGAGCCAGGCCCACCCACTGGGGAGCCAGGCCCAGCCAATCAGAATGAGTTTCCCCCACAAAAGGGTTTTATTACAGACATAAATACTCCTTCAAATAGGATGGATGAAGCTAACAAACAATAAAAGATTCACAAAGACATAAAAAATATTTTAGCAAAGCTCAATTTGGGTGTTTATGTGGAAAGGAAGTCAAAGGGCGAGGGAGAGAGAAAAGACAGATTGGAAGGAATGTGTGAGAGGTCGGAGGGAGGAGGATAACCAAAGGCAAGAGAGGATACAGGGATAAGAAGGAAAGAATAGTGTCAGCTTTCTTAAGAAAATGGAGGGAGGATGAAAAGAGAAGGGAGAGGAGTGGAACGGAGAGAGTAACTAAAGAGCAGATAGAGGGAAGTATACTTGTGTGTCAGCGTTCTTGAAAAAGAAGGGAAGGGATTTGGTGACTCAACATGTTACATGTCTGTAGGGAGGGTAAGTTCTCTACTGTCTTTAGGTTAGGATGAGTAGGGAGGGTAAGGTGGTGGGTAGCTGGGTACAGAGTGGCAGACAGGCTCGTGGTCAAGGCAGGCAGAATGGTCAGGCAGGTGGGTACAGAGTGGCAGACAGGCTCATGGTCAAGGCAGGCAGAATGGTCAGGCAGGTGGGTACAGAGTGGCAGACAGGCTCGTGGTCAAGGCAGGCAGAATGGTCAGGCAGGTGGGTACAGAGTGGCAGACAGGCTCGTGGTCAAGGCAGGTAGAATGGTCAGGCAGGTGGGTACAGAGTGGCAGACAGGCTCGTGGTTAACTTCTTGCGTCGAGCAATCCCGGATCCGGGATCCTATTTATAGCCTCAAGCTCATTAGCATAACGCAACGTTAAAGATGCTCGACTATGCATATAATTGATAGCTTTGGAAAGAAAACACTCTGAATTTTCCAGAACTGCAAAGATATTGTCTGTGAGTGCCCAAGAACAGGAGCTACAGGCAAAACCAAGATGAAACGGCAACCAGGAAATGAGCAGGATTTTTGAGGCTCTGTTTTCCATTGTCTCCTTATATGGCTGTGAATGCGACAGGAATGAGCCTGCCCTATCTATCGTTTCCCCAAGGTGTCTGCAGCATTGTGATGTATTTGTAGGCATATCATTGGAAGATTGACCATAAGAGACTACATTTTCCAGGTGTCCGCCCGGTGTCCTCCGTCGAAATTGGTGCGTCATTTTCAGCTGCTGGTATTTTTCCATGGGATTCTGAGGGGAAAGCAGGCTTCCACGAACGGCATATCAATGAAGAGATATGTGAAAAAACACCTTGAGGATTGATTCTAAACAATGTTTGCCGTGTTTCGGTCGATATTATGGAGTTAATTCAGAAAAAGTTTGACGTTTTGGTTGCTGAATTTTCAGTTCGTTTCGGTAGCCAAATGTGATGTACAAAACGGAGCGATTTCTCCTACACAAAGATTCTTTCAGGAAAAACTGAACATTTGCTATGCAACTGAGAGTCTCCTCATTGAAAACATCCGAAGTTCTTCAAAGGTAAATGATTTTATTTATTTGGTTATCTGGTTTTTGTGAAAATGTTGCGTGCTAAATGCTGCGCAAAATGCTAAGCTAGCTTGCAATACTCTTACACAAATGCTTGATTTGCTATGGTTCAAAAGCATATTTTGAAAATCTGAGATGACAGTGTTGTTAAGAAAAGGCTAAGCTTGAGAGCTAGCACATTCATTTCATTTCATTTGCGATTTTCATAAATAGTTAACGTTACGTTATGCTAATGAGCTTGAGGCTATAACTGGATACAGGTTTTTTCATAGCCAAACGTGAACAAAACGGAGCGATTTGTCCTACACAAATAATGTTTTTTTGAAAAACTGAACATTTGCTATCTAACTGAGAGTCTCCTCATTGAAAACATCTGAAGTTCTTCAAAGGTAAATGATTTTATTTGAATGATTTTCTTGTTTTTGTGAAAATGTTGCTGGCTGAATTATAGGCTAATAGCTATGCTAGCTATCAATACTCTTACACAAATGCTTGTTTAGCTATGGTTGAAAAGCATATTTTGAAAATCTGAGATGACAGTGTTGTTAACAAAAGTCTAAGCTTGAGAGCAAATATATTTATTTCATTTCATTTGCGATTTTCATGAATAGTTAACGTTGCGTTATGCTAATGAGGTTGAGGCTATAAATAGAATCCCGGATCCGGGATTGTTCGACGCAAGAAGTTAACTAATTATGTCACTAAGGGGTGGGCCATGGCTACACTCAAAGTCTGACTCAAAAATGAGGTAGTTATTGGATAATACCAGTACAGTAACTTGTAAAATGCAATCTTTGGATGGAACAAGGGTAGAGTCTGAAGGAAGTGTTGCAGCACCTGCAAGCCTCCAGTGTGTGGGATGTTAGTGAACAAGCTCTCCACATCAAAAGTGGCCAGCAGGGTGCCCTCTGGTATCCTTCCTAAGCCCTCTATTAATGAGATCACGTGACTTTGACATAAGATGGGAGATTCTCAACCATCGGTTTGATGTGGTAATCCACAAATTTTGAAATGTTGGATGTCACAGAGTCAATTGCTGCTACAATGGGTCGACCTGGAGGAGGAGACACTTGTTCGTTTAATTTAGTGACTGTATAGAAAGTTGCTGGTAGTTTCTGGACTTTGTGCCCACCTGCCTGACCATTCTGCCTGCCTTAAATAAAGTCCACTTGTGTGCAATCTAAGTGTCACATGATCTGTCACATGATCTCAGTATATATGCACCTGTTCTGAAAGGCCCCAGAGTCTGCAACCTCTAAGCAAGGGGCACCACCAAGCAAGCGGCACCATTAAGATCAAGGAGCTCTCTAAACAGGTCAGGGACAAAGTTGTGGAGAAGTACAGGTCATGGTTGGGTTATAAAAAAAAATATCAGAAATGAACATCCCCCAGAGCACCATTAAATCCATTATTAAACAATGGAAAGAATATGGCACCACAACAAACCTGTCAAGAGAGGGCCGCCCACCAAAACTCACAGACCAGGCAAGGAGGGCATTAATCAGAGAGGCAACAAAGAGACCAAAGATAACCCTGAAGGAGCTGCAAAGCGGAGATTGGAGTATCTATCCATAGGACCACTTTAAGGTGTGCACTGCAGAGAGCGAGCTTTACGGGAGAGTGGCCAGAAAGAAGCCATTGCTTAATAACCTGTTGAAACTCCCCATCCCGGATCCGGGATCGTGACTAAAGCCTCAGGCTCATTAGCATAACGCAACGTTAACGATTTCTGAAAATCGCAAATAAAATGAAAATAATGCGTCTGCTCTCAAGCTTAGCCTTTTCTTAACAACACTGTCATCTCAGATTTTCAAAAAATGCTTTTGAACCATAGAAATTGACTAATATGTGTAAGAGTATGCTAAGCTAGCTTAGCATTTTGAGTAGCATTTAGCACGCAACATTTTCACAAAAACCAGATAACCAAATAAATAAAATCATTTACCTTTGAAGAGCTTCGGATGTTTTCAATGAGGAGACTCTCAGTTACATACCAAATGCGCAGTTTTTCCTGAAAGTGTCTGTGTGTAGGAGAAATCGTTCCGTTTTGTACATCGCATTTGGCTACCGAAACGAACCGAAAATTCAGTCACCTACAACGTCAAACTTTTTCCGAATTAACTCCATAATATCGGCCCGAAACATGGCAAACGTTGTTTGGAATCAATCCTCAAGGTGTTTTTTCACATATCTCTTCATTGATATATCGTTCGTGGAAGCTTGCATTCTTCTCTAAATTCCATGGAAAAATACTTGCAGCTGACTTTTGCGCACCAATTTCGGCGCAGGACACTGGGCGGACACCTGGTAAATGTGGTCTCTTATGGTCAATCTTCCAATGATATGCCTACAAATACGTCACAATGCTGCAGACACCTTGGGGAAACGACAGAAAGGGCAGACTTACTCCTCTCACATTCACAGCCATATAAGGAGACAATGGAAAACAGAGCCTCAAAAATCCTGCTCATTTCCTGGATGCCGTCTCATCTTGGTTTTGCCTGAAGCTCACGTTCTAGGGCACGCACAGAAAATATCTTGGTAGTTCTGGACACGTCAGAGTGTTTTCTTTCGAAAGCTATCAATTATATGCATAGTCGAGCATCTTTTTGTGACAAAATATCTTGTTTAAAACGGGAACGTTTTTCATCCAAAAATGAAATAGCGCCCCCAGAGCATCAAGAGGTTAAAGAAAAAATAAGCATAAGTGAATAAGTGAATATTTTATGATATTTTCTGTTTTTGGTTTTCTTGTTTGTTTCACAATAAAAAATATTTTGCATCTTCAAAGTGGTAAGCATGTTGTGTAATTTACACAAACCCCCCCAAAAAAATCTATTTTAATTTCAGGTTGTAAGGCAACAAAATTGGAAAAATGCCAAGGGGGGTGAATAGTGTCTTTGTGCTCTGGGAAGGAAGTCAGCAGGAACTAAAATTAATTCCAAACTCTACTAAACGAGAGCTCTGAATACCTCAAATTCACCATGCAGACTGATGAGAGAAAAATAAACTACCTGGATGTATGGATCATCAAAGAGAATGATGCATTACACACAAACTTATACACAAAGCCCACAGATCGCAATATCTTGCTATGTGCGGATCGTATGCATCCCCTTCCCCTCAAGAATGGTCTACCATATTGCCAGTTATGCTATATGGTAGAGCCAATCAATCTGTGGCCACCAGACAGATTTTGACAGCAATGCTAAAAGAATGAAAGATACATTCAAAATCAGAGGCTACAAGGACAAAACTCTTGAAGCTGCTATGATGAAAATCTCAAAAACCAAGAGTGCAATTACTAAAATCTCAACCAAAGAAGAAAAACAATGCAACCGTCTTTTGCACTAAGTGCACCAAAGGTTTGGAGAAAATAAAAGCAATCCTGAACTACTGTTTATGCCCCTCAGCTGGTTTAAAACCCAACTCCTTCAAGTCTTAATGGACTAACAGCAGCTTTAGCATGAAGGCCAGAGGGGGTAGTACACATGAATCAATGAACGGTGAAGTGCAGTGTAGAGTGTGTTCCATAACAGCATTCACACAGAGATCTTTCATTTCTGTTCTGACTTATTTCAGTGTATGATGTGTTCTGATGTTTTATGAACCCATGTGTCTGTAAGTGTGTATATATTCCACCATGCATGTAGTTAATATGTAGTTAACTGGTGTTGTGTTTGTGTCCTATACAGTACACAGTGTGGATGGCTCTCTGGGTGGCCTGGAATGTCTTCATCATTTGTTACTACCTGGATGTGGGAGACTTGACCAAGGTAGGCCCTATTCGTTCTGACTCACAAGTCAACTACACTACAGGTCAACTACAGTAGTTGACCAAGGTAGGCCCTATTCGCTCGGACTCACAAGTCAACTACACTACAGGTCAACTACAGTAGTTGACCAAGGTAGGCCCTATTCGCTCTGACTCACAAGTCAACTACACTACAGGTCAACTACTGTAGTTGACCAAGGTAGGTCCTATTCACTCTGACTCACAAGGCAACTACACTACAGGTCAACTACACTACTGGTCAACTACACTACAGGTCAACTACAGTAGTTGACCAAGGTAGGCCCTATTCTCTCTGACTCACAAGTCAACTACACTACAGGTCAACTACACTACAGGTCAACTACAGTAGTTGACCAAGGTAGGCCATATTCTCTCTGACTCACAAGTCAACTACACTACAGGTCTACCACACTACAGGTCAACTACAGTAGTTGACCAAGGTAGGCCCTATTCTCTCTGACTCACAAGGCAACTACACTACAGGTCAACTACACTACAGGTCAACTACAGTAGTTGACCAAGGTAGGCCCTATTCTCTCTGACTCACAAGTCAACTACACTACAGGTCAACTACACTACTGGTCAACTACACTACTGGTCAACTACACTACAGGTCAACTACAGTAGTTGACCAAGGTAGGCCCTATTCTCTCTGACTCACAAGTCAACTACACTACAGGTCAACTACACTACAGGTCAACTAAACTACAGGTCAAGTATAGGTCAACTAAAAGTAAACTACACTACAGGTCAACTACACTACAGGGCAACTACAAGGCAACTACCTCCATTTTGGAGCTCCCATGACTTGTGTGTATCTTCCACCATTTTGAGATACGGTATGTCTATATATTTATGTGTCATTGAATAAAACATGTGGTCATCCTAGGGAGGTGGGAGCCAGGTGGTGGAAAACATATTCCAAGATTCTCAGTGTCAGGGTTCAGAGAGTAGAGGGCTCAGCCTCAGGAAGATGCCGCGCTACCACATACACACAGCCTGACAGGTCTCCTGAGTCTCTGTTTCCGTGCCAACAGAGTGTCGCGTTTGGGATTTTGGTCATTTCCCTTTCTACTCACAGTTTGAGAAGTGTGATCTGAGTGCTGAGACTGTTTGATCATATCTGAATTGTGTGTTAGAGAGAGAGAGAGAGAGAGAGAGAGAGACTGCAGTTAACTGCTCATTCTGTTTTCATGCTGCCATGTGTAAGGTTGATACTAGTCCGCTATATTTTCCCTAGTTCTCATGACACTGTTCCACCCATGTCCAGGGTTAACCCCGGGTGTCCAATCTGTCTCATGTGGAGTAACAGTCAGGTTACGAGGGGTTAAATCAGCTCCTGATCCAATAAGAGGGCTAACACCGAAAACACTCTGTCACATACTAATATGCCTACTCCCAATCGTATGTCCTATGGACAGTCTGTGTGTGTGCATGAGTGTGTCTCGGGAAATGTGTCTTTGTGTGGTATACCCAACATTTTAGCCAGTTAGTGTCTTAGATTGTATTGTGTCAAAGCTCACACTGCTAAGAGGTAACGACGTTGTAATTAAACATGCCAGAAGTTGTGAAAGAGTGGTTTGATTTTCCTTTGTATACTACAGTCATCTTCACTATATAGAGATCTCACACACACTATACTGACCCATCTCTCTCCAAGGATCAAGCTTCTAAGCACACACACACACACACACACACACACACACACACACACACACACACTATGACTGCACTTTGCACCATCCAGTGGGGTTTCTCCATATCTCCACTGCTCTCCCAGGGATTCTTTTAGCAGATGAGTTGTTCATCTGGACAAAGAAAGGTACAGTATGTGTGTGCTGTCACCTCCACATCCATCACTTTGTCCTTTACTCTTCCCCCTCCTGACTCCTCTTCTCTTTTCTCCCCTCTGTCCACTTCTATTTTACTCTCTCCATCTATTCTCTTTGTCCTTGTCTCATTCAGCCTACATTTGTCCTCCTCCACGCTCTTCTCATTCTATCCCCTCCCTCCTTTTCTCTCTCCCTTCTTTCCTGTCGCACCCTGGCCTGACCCCTCCTCCTCCACTCCTCTCCTTTGTCCATTGCCTCCCTGTCCTCTGTTGATCAGCTCTCTGCCTCTTCGTCACACCCAGATGGACTCACTCAGTGATGGGGATCTACATTGATCTGTGAAAATGAATATTCATGTCAAAATATTTGGATCTGTGGTTGTTTGGGGACAGAGGTGTGTGTGTGTGTGTGTGTGTGTGTGTGTGTGTGTGTGTGTGTGTGTGTGTGTGTGTGTGTGTGTGTGTGTGTGTGTGTGTGTGTGTGTGTGTGTGTGTGTGTGTGTGTGTGTGTGTGTGTGTGTGTGTGTGTGTGTGTGTGTGTGTGTGTGTGTGTGTGTGTGTGTGTGTGTGGGCCCCAGCTCAGCCTGTTCTCGGCTCGTATAATGAGGCATGTAGAGACCAGCTGCTGGGGGCTGGGGCTGGGCTGCAACACAACAGATGGAGCCTTCCATCCCAACCCTGAATATATTGGCCAGGAGGGTAGACATCTAATGGACGACACACACACACTGAATCTTATTCTGGACCCAACCAAATCCACTATGCACCTACATACACACACACCTCATGACTCATTCAAACCCTGTAATGATAGCACATACACACACACACACAACCCAACAGTGATCCCTCCCTGTAAATGAACCTTGGATCTAGTCACGTGGAGGGTTGATTTGTGCCTTAGGGTCTGTGAGTGAATAACAATGACAGTGTTGAAAGGGAGCTTCTCGGTTAGACCTTCTGACTGCAGTGCAGCTGTGGGGTTAGATTGCTTTATTGGAGGATTGTTAGACGTTTGTGTGTGTGTTTGTAGGTCCATATGTGTGTTTGTGTAGGTCCATATGTGTGTTTGTGTAGGTCCATATGTGTGTTTGTGTAGGTCCATATGTGTGTGTGTGTGTGTGTAGGTCCATATGTGTGTTTGTCTATTTACAAATGTGTGTTTGTCTGTGTATATTTTGTTACATGTTAATGTGTGTATTCAACCTCTTGTTACAGGACAGTGACCTGCTGACGTTTAACATCTCGGCTCACCACTCGTGGTGGAGGGAACACGGTCCAGGGTGTGTGAGGAGAGAGATGACCCAGCCAGGGGTGGGCACCGTGGACAGCCAGTCCTACATCTCTGTCATGGGCTGTCTCATGGAGTACCAGTTCATAGAGATCCTACACAGTGGAACACAGATCCTCATCGCTGTGAGTAGTGGTGTTATACCTTTATGCACACACACAGACAACATCACCGGTCGTGTCTCTCACAGTGGAAGTCTAGTCACTGTGATTGTAATGGCCCCCTGTGTTTGGGTTATTGGTAGAGATATTGGAGAGTGGATCAGGAGACCGAGATCTGTTCTCTATAGACCCAGTTGTTATTAGTTTGTCTCTCTCTCCCTCCCTCTTGTGCTCTCCCTCCCTCCCTCCCACCTTCCCTCCCTCTGCCTCTTGTGCTCTTTCCCTCCCTCGTCCCTGTCTTGCTCTTTCCCTCCCTTGCCCCTGTCATGCTCTCTCTCTCCCACCATCGGACCCTGTCGTTCCCTCCCTCCCTCCCTCCCTCCCTCCCTCCCTCCCTCCCTCCCTCCCTCCCTCCCTCCCTCCCTCCCTCCCTCCCTCCCTCCCTCCCTCCCTCCCTCCCTCCCTCCCTCCCTCCCTCTGCCTCTTGTGCTCTTTCCCTCCCTCGTCCCTGTCTTGCTCTTTCCCTCCCTTGCCCCTGTCGTGCTCTCTCTCTTCTCTCTCTCTCTCTCTCTCCCACCATCGGACCCTGTCGTTCCCTCCCTCCCTCCCTCCCTCTGCCTCTTGTGCTCTTTCCCTCCCTCGTCCCTGTCTTGCTCTTTCCCTCCCTTGCCCCTGTCGTGCTCTCTCAGACCCTGTCGTGCTCTCTCTCTCTCAGCCCCTGTAGTGCTCTCATTCCCTCTCTCGGCCTCTCGTGCTCTCTCTCTCTCCTTCCCTCGGCCCCTGTCGTGCTCCTCTCTCTCCCTCCCTCGGCCCCTGTCGTGCTCTCTCTCTCTCCCTCCCTCGGCCCCTGTCGTGCTCTCTCTCTCTCCCTCCCTCGGCCCCTGTCGTGCTCTCTCTCTCTCCCTCCCTCGGCCCCTGTCATGCTCTCTCTCTCTCTCCCTCCCTCGAACCCTGTCGTGCTCTCTCTCTCTCTCCCTCCCTCCCTTGGGCCCCTGTCATGCTCTCTCTCTCTCCCTCCCTCCTTTGGCCCCTGTCGTTGCTCTCTCTCTCTCCCTCCCTCCCTCCCTCGGCCCCTGTCGTGCTCTCTCTCTCTCCCTCCCTCCCTCGGCCCCTGTCGTGCTCTCTCTCTCTCCCTCCCTCGTCCCCTGTCGTGCTCTCTTTCTCTCCCTCCCTCCCTCGGCCCCTGTCGTGCTCTCTCTTTCTCTCCCTCCCTCGGCCCTTGTCGTGCTCTCTCTCTCTCCCTCCCCCGGTCTCTGTCGTGCTCTCTCTCTCTCCCTCCCTCCCTCGGCCCCTGTCGTTCTCTCTCTCCCTCGGCCCCTGTCGTGCTCTCTCTCTCTCTCTCTCCCAACATCGGACCCTGTCGTTCTCTCTCTCTCCCTCCCTCAGACCCTGTCGTTCTCTCTCTCTCCCTCCCTCGAACCCTGTCGTGTTCTTTCTCACTCTCCCTCCCTCCCTCGTACCCTGTCGTGCTCTCTCTCTCTCCCACCCTCGAACCCTGTCGTTCTCTCTATCTCTCTCCCTCCCTCAGACCCTGTCGTGCTCTCTCTCTCTCTCTCTCCCTCAAACCCTGTCATTCTCTCTCTCTCTCCCTCCCTCGGACCCTGTCGTTCTCTCTCTCCCTCCCTCGGACCCTGTCGTGCTCCCTCTCTCCCTCTCTCGTCCTCTCGTTCTCCCTCTCTAGTTCTCTCGTTCTCCCTCTCTCGTCCTCTCGTGCTCTCTCTCTCTCTCTCTCTCTCTGTCTCTCTCCCTCTGCCTGTGTCGTGCTTTATCTTTCTCCCTCCCTCTCTTTATCTCGCTGAATGAAATATATATCTGTGTTGTTTTGGCTGGGCGAGCCATGCTTTGTGAGCTTGTTGAAATACTGTAATCATAAAGCAATATTATCAACCACCCTGTTGAAAACACAACAGACACAAGCACACACACAACATAGATCAGTCCGGGAGATGTGTAGCTCCCTGAATGATTATAACCCAATGGCAGAGCAGTGACTCCGGTCCTGGGCCGATACCTCCATCAACTAGGACATCATCTCTGAGATAGTGGCATGCCAGGTTCTGTTTTAGGTGACTGTGAAGCCTTGCTATAGCAAGACAGGGCAGAGATACAGATATCCTTAAACTGTCCAATAGCAGGGACACTTGTAAGTGAATGTAATCTACTATAATACAATCTGATGTGCAACTTACAGCCCATTCAGTAGATGATTTAGTAACTCTGACCTTTCTATGAATGACAGCGACCCTCGAACGATGGGCCCTACCCTGCCTAGTGAATCATGCTGCTCAGGGGGACTGCTGTGTAGGGGTATAGAAATCCCCATCGTCTGAGGAAGGGTCACTATTTAATATATACTGTGTATATGTATATATATATATATATAGAGAGAGAGAGAGAGATATAACTACATTTATCAATCTGACTCCAATATTATGTGAGTAAAAGCAACAGGCCCTGTCTCTAGAGGATCTGTCCAAGGTACCGAGCCTCTCATCACCATGTAGTGTGGCTATAATGAACATGTGTTTAACTTGCATCTTATGCAATTATTAAGAGATATAAATAGCTCATTCTGGTAACCAATGTTCTAGCATTAATTTATTGAGGCAAGCAGATCAGAGATGTCAAGGTGGTACCCAAGCACATGGAGTGTATATGACAACTACCAATAGACCTGCTAAATGATGAACGTGTAGTCAATCAAAGAACTACTCTGTAAAACGAGGAATACGTTTACTCAATTCAACTAATATAATTAGTCATGAAAGAATTAATGCTCAAACAATTCCATTGTACATGAACTGCATGATACATTACAGACTGCTCAGAGTAAATGACTATCACCAATAGACTAAGACTTCAAGTGGACACACACGTCTTCAGTTCAGAATCATCTCCAAGAGAAAAGAACTGTCTGATACACACGGGAGCTTGGTGACAAGTTCTCCAAGTAGGAACAAATTCATTGTCCTTTTAAACAAATTCAAGCAGAAAC
The DNA here is from genome assembly GCF_036934945.1 of Oncorhynchus masou masou. Lineage (NCBI taxonomy): Eukaryota > Metazoa > Chordata > Actinopteri > Salmoniformes > Salmonidae > Oncorhynchus > Oncorhynchus masou. The sequence goes on from NC_088244.1 coordinate 16,259,631, forward strand.
TCACCCAAAACCTGAACGAACATTTCTTTGCACTTTGCTAACAAAAACAAAAGACAGGAAAACCCAGCCGGGTTCTAATCTAATCAACTCAATTCAAATGATAGGAGCTGCTGCTCTTTGACGAACCAAATAAAACAGGACAAATGTGTATCTCTTTATGAACTCTTGAAACAATCCAAACATGACAATTTAATTCACACAGTAACGTTAATTTAGTCGATTTCGCGTTTTCATCTGTCTTCATGCCTCCAACGGTGTCTGAGAGGGTCCCACCCCGGAGAAAGACACAGGTATGGTGTGTTTGACCTATGTGATAGCTCACAGATAGTCAGCCATCCATCTTCCGTTACTCTGTGTGTGGGGATGTAGTGTAGAGGGGTTTAGGACACTCCCAATCACTGATGCACGCACATGCACACAGTCATGTTTTCACAGGCCCTCTAGAGGGGAGATTAGTCATGATTACATAAATAGGTAGAGGTGCTCATGGTTCTCACCCCAGGCACTATCCCATTCACACTGCCCCATCGACAATCAAGGTAGAATTTGCCCTCCAACACAGGTCTAGGATCAGATTACCCTCACTCCCCCGATCCAAATCTTAACCATTAGGGCGGTGACCCTGTATGAGTGTTTAGGGGTAACTTCTACTTAATCCTCCACCCCACTAAAGCTCCTTGGGAAAATAGAGTCCTGTGGCCTGTGTTCTGAAATGATGTACTACTCCTTACCTCAGGCTATAACAGATGAAGAAGGATTAGACAATGATGTCATCAGGCTATATTTGCTCTGGGAGCCAAATAGAACAACTTTCAATGAAACGTTTCAAATGGTTGAGTCCAACAGCAGCCCACAGCCTCCTTTCTTTATGACAGAAACTCTGTCTAATCCTTCTTTATCTCATGCTGGACCTCAGGCTTAGGTTCTAACATTCACCACCCGAATCCCCCCCCACCCGCACTTTGTACTAAGATGGTATTGTCCTCCAGGCATTCTATTCTGTCACCGTGGGAACAGCTCTCTCTGGGAGAGGGAGATTGAGTCTATAAAATCTCACTGAGTTGTTTTGGTTTTCCTCTCTTTCCTTGATTGTTAAAGAGGAGGGAAGTGAGGGAGAGGAGAGGGAGGGGTGTTTCCCTTTGTCTTTGTGTGGACTGTACAAGGTCACCCTGGAAAGCCCATTAAATATTTAGCCTGGGAGCAGAATGGTTCATTATGATGAATAATTTGAGTACTGACCAATACTGGAGGCAGTTAGTGCTCTTGTCCTACCAGTTACATTCTTCATGTTTTGATGTGACTGGAGGAGGTGAAGAGGGGAGGATACTGTACAGAAAGAGAGGAAGAGATATATATCTTTCATCGTCATCTCTCTCTCTTTCTCTCTCTCTCTCTCTATGGGGTTCCTATAGATGATCAATACTTCCAATATCAACTGATTTTATTGTCATTGCCAGTCAGCATAACATTTTAGTTCATCAACACAGGCTCTCCCTCTCCTCTACCCCAGAGCATCTCTCCTCTACCCCAGAGCATCTCTTCTCTCTTTCTCTCCTTCTATTTTTCTCTCCTCCTGTTGTCCTCCCCCTGTCTCCATACATCATCTGTTACATAAACAATGTATATGAGAAGATAACTTTCCTCCAGAGATGGGAGAGAAAAGGTCAGGGTCGTTAGGAGAGAGAGTGAGGGAGGGAGGGAGGGAGGGAGGGAGGGAGGGAAGGAAGGAGAAAAAAAAAGGGAGACCATTTTTTTCTCGCACTCTGAAGGAACAAGTTGAAAAGAGTAGGATTTTGTGTGTGTAAGAATCCCTGGGAGAGCAGTGGAGATATGGAGAAACCCCACTGGATGGTGCAAAGTGCAGTCATAGTGTGTGTGTGTGTGTGTGTGTGTGTGTGTGTGTGTGTGTGTGTGTGTGTGTGTGTGTGTGTGTGTGTGTGTGTGTGTGTGTGTGTGTGTGTGTGTGTGTGTGTGTGTGTGTGGTGTTCCTTGGCTTTCTGTTCCCACATTAACACTGGTTGGTGGATGTTTCAAGTGATGGAAACCTACCCCCTTTTTTCCTCCTCTATTCCTGTGTGGCTGATTGATGAATGTTTGTCACTGGATGATTGAGGGGTTCACACGAGAGGCCCGCGGTGGAGTGACCCCTATTATTGCTCTAGGTGGGTATGCACGGGTATGCAGGTGTGTGTGTATGTGAGAGGCCCTTAACTCCGATGTCTACAGTAAACAGCCAGCTGTATGAAGGAGTGATATAGCTGCTGTTGGGAGTCTGTCTGTGTGACAGCTGTATCTGGAGGCCTGTGTTTGCACTCTGACACTCTGCTGTTGTGTGTGTGTTATGCTACTGGTGTTAGGCGTGTGTCCCTTTTATGTAGATGAGACCATCAAATAAAGAAGCTTTCAACCACTAATGAAACGCCCGTGTGAAATTTTAGCTACTGTTCAGCAGGAGTGTAGCTTGTGAAGCTTGTTCCACCACTTTGAAGCAGTAATACACTGTTGATAACACATGCTGCATTAAAGCTCAGTATATATCAGTATTAAAACATGTATACATCTGTTTAGTCTAGCTAAAGCGAGAGAGGAATAGAAAGAGGGATGAAGGGAAATGGGGGAAGGAGGAGAGAGAAGAGAGGGAAAGATTGGAGAGAAAGAGGGGGAAGAAGGATAGATCATTTTGTCTCGAGCTGGGCTTTGGAGAGTCAGTGACATGCTATTCAGATAGCATAATCAAAACACGACTGCCTCATATTAAACCCCAAAGAGTCTCAACATAGAGCTTTACTTTATCTATTTTTAGGGGAACAGAGAATTTTTCGCCCAAAAAAGGATCAGTTAAACATCAGAGAGGCCGTGGGGGGTGGGGAGGGACAGAAGGGTATAGAGAGAGATGTGATCAGTTTGGACCCAGGTGCAGATAAGAGACCAGATGAGGAATCAGTGGTTAAGGATAAACATAAGACTTCACTGAGAAACAGTAGCCGCAGGATCACAGTACACTGGAAAGGCTCAAACTCACTCAGGAAACAAATGCACACGGTAAACAATTCAAGCTTCTGCAAAGAACAAGGGAAAACACCTCTTTTAACAGACACACAATCATGAAATAATAAGACACACCTGAGTCCAATAAAAGTCTCTAGCATGGTCTCTGTCAGGAAGAACCATGACTGTACCCCGCCGCCTAGGAGCGGCTCTAGCCTCGGAGCCATGACGACCACCACGTAGTTGTTTGAAGTCTCTTACAAGAAAACGGATCCAGGATGTACCGGGCAGGCGCCCACTCCGTAGCCCTCCCAGTCCACCAGGTACTGCAGGGTCACTTGGACCCGAGCCTCCAGACGCCGAACCGTGTAGGCCGGGCGGCCATCCACAAGTCGAGGGCGCGGAGGAGCAGGTGTGGGTGGAGAGAATGGACTGGTCCTTACCAGCTTGAGACATGAAAGGACAGACAGACCCTCATGAACCTGGGAAGCTGGAGACTAAAGGTGACTGGGTTGATGCGACTGGGTTGATGTGCGAGACCACCTTTTTAAGGGAAGATCACAGTTGGACAGCCACACCCGTTGACCCGGTCGGAGGAGCCGAAAAGGTCTTCGGTGCCGGTTTGCCTGATGTTGGTGTCGGGCAGAGGAGCGGAGCAAGGAGGATCGCGCTCTGATCTATGTGCGGCAACATCGTCAAATGAACGCCTTGGCTGATTGCACCCCCGCTTCGGCCTCTTGTTCAGAAAATGGAGGGAAACCCGAACTGACACTCAAACGGCGACAGTCCAGTGGACGAGTTCGGCAGGCAGTGTGTTATGAGCAAACTCTGCCCAGATGAGGAACTTGCTTCAGTTGCTGGCCTGATTGGAGACAAATCAGCGGAGGAACTTCTAAAAACTCTTGGTTGGTCCGCTCAGTTTGTCCATTCGACTAAGGTTGGAACCCCTGGGAGACACTCACCGATGTCCCCAGCAGGGAACAGAATACCTTTCTACGAACTGGGTTCCACGATCTGAGACAATGTCCTTGGGGAAGTCTGTGTAGTCGAAAGACATTGATAATCATGAGCTCAGCGGTCTCGTTCACTGAAGGCAACTTGTGTAAGACGATGAAATGGGCTGCCTTGGAGAACCGATCTACGGCCACCAGGATAGTGGTAAGTCCTTGAGATGGAGGTAAAGTCTACAGACAGATGAGACCAGTTCCTCCTGGGGATGGGCAGAGGTTGGAGCAACCCAGCTGACATGAAGTCTTGCTTTAGGGACAGATGGAACAGGCCGCAACAAGGATCTCACATCCTCCATCATGTTCGGACACCAGAATTTCTGCCTCAGGAACACCAATGTCCAATTAACTCCTGGATGCCCAGCTAATTTAGAGGAGTGTTCCCATTGCAGTACTCAGGACATGGGCTGATCGCCGAATGTAAAGTCTGTTAATGGGTCCCCCGCCGGGGTCAGGTTATCGGGTCTGGGCTTGTCGGACCGTGGTCTCCATTCTTGAACGGAAACCAAATTCTTATGGTCCTTCCAGATCACAAAAGATGAGGTGCTCCCTTCAACCAGTGTCTCCACCCCTCAAGAGCCCACTTATCTGCCAGGAGCTCCCGGTTTCCTACATCGTAGTTGTGTTCCGCTGGTGTTAACTGCTTGGAGAGAACGGCGCATGGGTGCAGTTACTTGTCCCCCTCATTCCACTGTGAATGGACCTCCCCTGCTCCAGTGTCCACCTCCACCACAAAGGGACGAGTTGGATCAAGATGAACGAGGATGGGTCCAGAGGTGAAAAGTCCCTCGAGCTCAATGAATGCCCTGTCAGCCTCGGGGGTCCAGCAAAATGGATCTGGGACTCGCGGGATAGGACGGTGAGAGGCGCTGCCACTGCACCAAAGTTGTGTATAAAACGCCTGTAAAAATTGGCAAACCCGAGGAACCGCTGGACCTGCTTGAGTGAGGTGAGACGGGACCAGTCAGCGACCGCCTCAATCTTTACAGGGTCCATTTGGATGCCTGCGGTAGAGATAATGTGACCCAGGAAGGAAACCTGGGATACGTGGAACTCACACTTCTCTATCTTGACATATAGTTGACTCTGCAGGAGTGTTCTCAGGACTAGGCGGACGTGCAGTATGTGTTCCGGAAGGGTCTTGGAGGATCAGGGTGTCGTTGAGGTAAACAAAGATGAACCGATTCAACATATCCCTCAGGGTGTCATTGACCACAGCTTGAAAGACTGCTGGTGAGTTCGAAAATCTGAAGGGCATGACTAAATACTCATAGTGGCCACTAGGGGTGTTAAAGGCAGTCTTCCACTCATCTCCCTCCCTGATTCTCATCAGATTGTAAGCATTGCAGAGGCGTTGTAGAGGGGCGAATGAAACCTGCCTCCAGGGACTCCCGGATGTAATTGTCCATAATTGCTGCTTCAGGGGTCGAGATGGAGTACAGACAACCACGGGGAAGTGTGGTGCCGGGTAGGAGTTCTATGGCACAGTCATAAGGACAATGAGGGGGAAGGGTGGAGACCTGCCTCTCGCTGAAGTCCTCCCAGAGGTCGAAGTATTCGGGAGGGAGAGCGGAAAAGTCTTGGTCTTCAAGGGATGGGACATTTCATGCAGGGGATCTGTAACTCTCTGGCGAAGTTTTGATCAATTAAATTATCTGCGGCCCCGGAGTCCACAAAGGCTTGAATCTGCTGCTGACGGTTGTCCCAGTAGAGGGTTACAGTTAGTAACAGACGGTGACTGGGTAGCCGGGAGGTAAATGCACAGCTTATAAGGGTCTCCCCCTGTCCTGGCAAGCCCTGGTGTTTCCCGTCAGCTCTGGGCAGGTAGCACAAAGATGGCCAAGACCTCCGGCAACAGCCTTTGCGCATGCGCCTGTAATGCTCTTATGGGCTCAGGCATGTGCGACCCAGCTGCATGGGATTCTCCATGCTGGGCTCGGGGTGCTCAGAATACTGGAATGCTGGAGTGGTGTCAAAATGGCCCCGTCTCACCCATTACCGGATGCGGTTGTCTAGCCTGATTGCCAGCATTATCAGGGACTCGATGTCCTCTCCTAGTTCCAGAGCGGCCAGTTCATCTTTGATGGAGTTAGACCCTGGTGTCAAAATGGCCCCGTCTCACCCATTACCGGATGCGGTTGTCTAGCCTGATTGCCAGCATTATCAGGGACTCGATGTCCTCTCCTAGTTCCAGAGCGGCCAGTTCATCTTTGATGGAGTTAGACCCTGATGGAAAGTGGCCTCCGTATTCCACCCACTCTCGGCGGCGAGGGTGAGGAACTCAATGGCGAAGTCAGCCATTGGTCTGGCCCCTTGGCGGAGGTTGAACAGTCGGCTGGCCGCTTCTCGTCCGCTGTCTGGGTGGTCGAAGACTTGTCGTAGCTCGGCTGTGAAGGCTACTGGATGGATCTGCAAGATGTTAGCTGTTGTTCCCACACCGTCGTTACCCACGCCAGGGCCTTGCCCGAGAGTAGAGAGATTATGTAGTTGATCATGGCCCGATCGTGTGGAACAAGGAGGACTGTAGCTCAAACACAAGATAACACTACATGAGGAACCCCTTGCATCCTCTTGGGTGGCTGTCATACCGCTCAGGGGCTGGGATCTTGGGTTCCCGGTGCTGGTTCCCTGGAGGAACCATAACAACAACATCTGTAGCACTGGGCAATGTGACCTGGGCATTGGCTCCTCCTGGATTGGGGGCGTGCCATGGTTGGAGGAACTTGGCAAGTGCCCCGTAAGGTCCCGGAGATTTGGGAGAGCTGTTCTTGCTGCCGTCTTAACAGTGCTCCTTGGTGGGCTACCACATTCCAGATCTGGGTGATCTCTGCTGTGTCCATGTTGTGTCAGAAGCTTGCTTTGACTTGGTAAGGTTGGAGCCAGGTGCAGAGAAGACACCAGATGAGGAATCAGGGGTTAAGGTTAAACTGAAGACTTTACTGATAAACGGTAGCCAAAGGATCACAGTACACTTGAAAAAAACAAAACAACAAACACTCACACGGAATCCAAACCAGCTGCGCCATCGTACGCCATCGTGCATAAATGTATTTTGTCCCCCCACACCAAACGCGATTACGACACGCAGGTTAAAATATCAAAACAAACTCTGAACCAATTACATTAATTTGGGGACAGGTCGAAAGCATTAAACATTTATGGCAATTTAGCTAGTTACCTTGCACTTGCTAGCTAATTTGTCCTATTTAGCTAGCTTGCTGTTGCTAGCTAATTTGTCCTGGGATATAAACATTGAGTTGTTTTATCTGAAATGCACAAGGTCCTCTGCTCCGACAATTAATCCACACATAAAACGGTCAACCGAATAATTTCTAGTCATTTCTCCACCTTCCAGGCTTTTTTAAATCGTTGAACTTAAATGGTGATTGGCATCTAAACTTTCATAGTATTACCACGATGACCGTCAACACAGTTCATCTTTCAATCACCCACGTGGGTATAACCAATGAGGAGATGGCACATGGGTACCTGCTTCTATAAACCAATGAGTAGATGGGAGAGGCAGGACTTGCAGCGTGATCTGCATCAGAAATAGAAATTACTTCTATTTTAGCCCTTGGCAATGCAGACGCTCGTTGACGAGGGCAAGCAGTGTGGGTGCAATAATTGAATAACATAGATTTCTTCATGTATTTTGCAACGCGAGCGGTGTGGTTGGGTTATCGGTCTCAAAAACTCACTCAGGAAACGAACCAACACGGTAAACAATTCAAGCTTCTGCAAAAGACCACAGAAAACACACCTCTTTTAACAGGGACACATTAATGAAATAATAAGACACACCAGAGTCCAATAAAAGTATTTAGTGCGATCTCTGCCGCCTTCTGGTGCCAAGAGGAACCATGACAGAGAGCGAGAGAGAGCACAAATACAAATTCCATCTAGACACCGTTGCTGTGAAGATCTGAGTGACAAGGCAAGAAGGGCCTTCTATGCCATCAAAGGGAACATAAAATGTGACATGTACAACGTAAAATGTTAAATAATGCATACAGAGCAGAGTTAGGCCGATACCCGCTAATTATCCAAATACCCGCTAATTATCCAAATCCAGAAAAGAGACGTAAAATTCTACAACCACTTAAAAGGAAGTTCAAACCTTCCATAACAAAGCCATCACCTACAGAGAGATTAATCTGGAGAAAAGTCCCCTAAGCAAGTTGGTCCGAGGCCTCTGTTCACCAACAGAGCCACAGGACAGGACAGAGAGAGAATATATATCCGTGTGGGTAAAAGGGGTCACATTAAATACCTAGGTGTCTGGCTAGACTGTAAATTCTCCTTCCAGACTCACATTAAGCATCTCCAATCCAAAGTTAAATCTAGAATCTAGAATCGGCTTCCTATTTCGCAACAAAGCCTCATTCACTCATGCTGCCAAACATACCCTCATAAAACTGACTATCCTACCGATCCTTGATTTCGGCGATGTCATTTACAAAATAGCCTCCAACACTACTCAGCAAATTGGATGCAGTCTATCACAGTGCCATCCATTTTGTCACCAAAGCCCCATATACTACCCACCACTGCGACCTGTATGCTCTATTTTGGCTGGTCCTCGCAAAATATTTGTTGCCAAACCCACTGGCTCCAGGTCATCTATACGTCTCTCAGCTCACTGGTCACCATAGCAACACCCACCCGTAGCACGCGCTCCAGCAGGTATATTTCATTGGTCACCCCCAAAGTAAACGCCTACTTTGGCCGCCTTTTCTTCCAGTTCTCTGCTGCCAATGACAAGAACGAATTGATAAAATTACTGAATTGGAGATATCTCCGTCACTAACTTTAAGCGTCAGCTGTCAGAGCAGCTTACCGATCTGTAAATAGCCCATCCAACTACCTACCTCATCCCCATATTTGATTTGTTTTTCTGCTCTTTGCACACCAGTATTTCTACTTGCACATCCTCATCTGCACACCTATCACTCCAGTGTAAATTGCTAAATTGTATTTACTTCGCCACTATTGGCCTATTTATTGCCTTACCTCCTTACTTCATTTGCCCACACTGCATACAGTGTGTTTTGTGTGTTTTGTGTTATTGACTGTACGTTTGTTAATCCCATGTGTAACGCTGTGTTGTTTGTCGCACTGCTTTGCTTTATCTTGGCCAAGTCGCAGTTGTAAATGAGAACTTGTTCTCAACTGGCCTACCTGGTTAAATAAAGGTGAAATAAAAGAAAAGAGAAATTTAAAGAAAAATTTGGGTAGAACTCTCTGTGTGTGCATGTGTGAGTTTGTGTTGAATGTGTTTTGTGTTATCTTTGGATACAGCCCCCTCTACCTGGCCCCCTCTGCCCCTGCGTGTGCGTGTGTGTGTGTGTGTGTGTGCGTGCAGGTGTGTTTAACGACAGGCAGAATATGATGAGATAGGGGCTGCAGGGACCACATCCACCTGTTATTTTCCAGTCCACACACACGTGCACACACAGACGCACACACAGACGCACACACAGACGCACACACAGACGCACACACAGACGCACACACAGACGCACACACAGACGCACACACAGACGCACACACAGACGCACACACGTGCACACACAGACGCACACACAGACGCACACACAGACGCACACACAGACGCACGCACACACACACACACACACACACACACACACACACACACACACACACACACACACACACACACACACACACACACACACACACACACACACACACACACACACACCACACACAGTCACAGAGGTGATCTCATTTTGTGACTCTGTGGGGGAAGCTGTTGCCTCATCGTCAGACAGACAGTGCCAGGTAATTAACCTGCCACAGAAGAACCCCCCCCCCCACCACCCTCTCTGTCTCTCTCTCGCTGTATCTCTCTCTCTCTCTCTCTCTCTCTCTCTCTCTCTCTCTCTCTCTCTCTCTCTCTCTGGAATTGTTTCACTGTGGTGCTGCTGGTTTCTATCTGGCTGTCATCTACCATTACAAGTGCAAGTGTTGTTAGCTTAATTCCATTCCAATTGTATCCGATCTTGGAAAAAGGCTCACACAAAACATGTCCAGTCCATTTCTGCCAATGTATAGGGCTGAAAACCTGTATAGCCTTAACTGTTTATTTACAATATATTCTGTTTCCTTTTTTAGCTACCACTGTGAGCATTACTCATCAGGTCTGAATCCAATGTTCCTCCCCTGACCAGGAGTACTCCTCTTTTTGGTTGCAAATTGGTCTCGAGTTCAATTCTCTTATTTTCTTTCTTTCTCTAGCTCTCTCTCTCTAGCTCTCTCTCTCATTGTGATAGATAGATCTACATGAATTCCCTTTACTAAAGAATACTTAAGGGCTTTTCTCCTAGGACAGTGAACCAGATAAATAGTGTGTTAATTAGCAAGCTGATCGATGTAAATCCCCCTTCTATCTATCTCTCTTTCTCACACACACACATGCACGCACGCACGCACGCACGCACACACACACACACACACACACACACACACACACACACACACACACACACACACACACACACACACACACACTCAGTTAAACAGACTCACACACACAGTCACACACTCAGTTAAACAGACTCTCACACACACACACTCAGTTAAACAGACTCACACACACAGTCACACACTCAGTTAAACAGACTCACGCACATGAAGGACTGACTGGAACAGAATAGTTGCCAAAGTAAAACAATAGAAAGACAATAGGTGTTACTGGACTGAGCTCTTTGATGGTTGCCTGGCGACTCAAACTGAGTTATTCCGCTGCCAAAGTAAAACAATAGAAAGACGATAGGTGTTACTGGACTGAGCTCGTTGATGGTGGCCTGGCGACTCAAACTGAGTTCTTCCGCTGCTCTATGTTCGCTACATACTTCAGTCTGAGGGTGTTTTCACATATAGTCCTCTTTAAAATAACCAATCTCAGTCCTCTTTAAAGTTAATTCTGTGGTTAAAAAAAGGTGCTAAATAGCTCAGTTCTCTTTGTATTCACACTGCCCTTGCCTTTTGCCAGTCCACTTCAACTATGTTGTGGATTGAGTCCTCTTTGCATTCACATTGCTATGTTTAGAAAGGAACCAATATCTTTTTTCAACATTCACTCAATACACTCTGGGTTTTAACAAAGTGCAGGACAAGCCATTCCATCAGAATGTGTTATCGGACAGCTACATATACCTAGTTACATTTTGGAAGCTTATAGATTGCATTTAGTTATAAGAAGAGCCATGATAATTGTAATTAGAATTTAATATTAAGATGTATATATAATTGGTAACGTAAAAAATAGTAGAATAATAACTTCAGATTAAATAATGCTGTAATTGAAAAATGTACACACCCAATGTAGTCTACTGCCCCTTTAAGAGCTAGAATTGATTTTGTACCTGTCACGCCCTGACCTTAGAGATCCTTTTTATTGTCGATGTTTGGTTAGGTCAGGGAGTGACTCAGTCTATGTTTTCCATTTCTTTGTTTTTGGACGTGTGTGGTTCCCAATCAGAGGCAGCTGTCTATCGTTGTCTCTGATTGGGGATGACATATGAGTTTTCATTTTCCTTTTGGGTTTTGTGGGATCTTGTTTTCTGTTTAGTGTCTGTACCTGACAGAACTGTGCACTTTCGTTTTCACTTTTGTTATTTTGTTTGAGTGCGCTTTGATCCACTCCTTTCGGGGAGAGTCGTTACAGTACCCTATGGTGTGATTCTCACCAAATATGTTGTCTTCTCACAATATTCAAACCCCACAATCAATAAACAGCTTATGAAGCTCTCTTAGCCTATAGGTCACATATTGCAAACAAATCATCTTGAACTAAAACCTCCACACATATTTTGGCATTTCTGTGCACCCTTGACAATCGCTAATAAATATCCAAGAACAGCACATGTTTTTTCCTTGAACCTGCACATCATCATCATCATCTCTCTCTTGTGTCAGGCACCAATGTGACGGGTTATGGCAGGGGAAACGGTGTTGCAGTAGTCTAGTGTGTGGTGCAGGAATAATGACAAGCAAATCCGGGGAGCTTTGTGTTCACGTTGTCCTATAAAAGGGAACCAGACCACAAAGTTCAAGCGAACCGAACTCAGACCACTTCTTCAGATGGTCTCAGTTCAATTCACTTAAGGGGCTCTTTTGGGGGGTCTGAGTTCCTTTGGAGTGTCACATTGCACACAAAAAATAAGCAAAGCACACTGAGTTCATAAAAATTGGCAGAAAGGGGACATGTGTGAAAACACCCTGAGACTGCCAAAAGGAAGGGTATTGTACAAAAGAAAGTCATCAGCAATTGTATCATTTCTAACCAATCAGAGTATCAAAGCCAATGATGAATTTTCAAAACGCCGCTTTACCCACGAGGAAGAATGGTGCCGGAGGGGAGGGCTGCCGTTTTACGGGCTCCAGAGGAAAACAACTCTAGACCACCTTTACTCCACACACAGATACACGTACAAATCTGTCCCTCGCCCTCCATTTGACATATCTGACCATAACTCTATCCTCCTGATTCCTGCTTACATGCAAAAACTAAAGCAGGAAGTACCAGGGTCACTGGCAGGGCTTGCAAACTATTACGGACTAAAAAGGGAAGCACAGCTGCGAGCTGCCCAGTGACCCGGGCCTACCAGACGAGCTAAATAACTTCTATGCTCGATTCAGGCAAGCAACACTGTAGCATGCATGAGAGCATCAGCTGTTCCGGACGACTGTGTGATCACGCTCTACATAGCCGATGTGAGTAAGACCTTGAAACAGGTCAACATTTACAAGGCCGCAGGGCCAGACAGATTACCAGGACGTGTACTCCGAGCATGTGCTGACCAACTGGCAAGTGTCTTCACTGACATTTTCACCCTGTCCCTGATTGAGTCTGTAATACCAACATGTTTCAAGCAGACACCATAGACCATAGTCCCAGGGCCGAAGAACACCAAGGTAACCTGCCTAAATGACTACCGACCCGTAGCACTCACGTCTGTAGCCATGAAGTGCTTTGAAAGGCTTGTCATGGTTCATATCAACACCATAATCCCAGAAACCATAGACTGCCCCTTCACATCCACACATGATGCAATCTCTATTGCACACCACACTGCCCTTTCCCACCTGGACAAAAGGAACACCTACGTGAGAATGCTATTCATTCACTACAGCTCAGCGTTCAACACCATAGTGGACTCAAAGCTCATCACTAAGCTAAGGACCCTGGGATAGTGGAGCAGATTGAGAGCTTCAAGTTCCTTGGTGTCCACATCACCAACAAACTATCATGGTCCAAACACACCAAGATATTCGTGAAGAGGGCATGACAACGCCTATTCCCCCTCAGGAGAATGAAAAGATTTGGCATGGGTCTTCAGATCCTCAAAAGGATATACAGCTACACCATCGAGAGCATCTGGTTGCATCATCGCCTGGTATGGCAACTGCTCTGCCTCCAACCACAATGCACTACAGAGGGTAATGCTTACGGCTGAGTACATCACTGGGGCCATGTTTCCTGCCACCCAGGACCTCTATGCCAGGCGGTGTCAGATTGCCAAGGACTCCAGCCACCCTAGTCATAAACTGTTTTCTCTGCTATCACACGGCAGGCGGTACCGGAGCGCCAAGTCTAGGTCAAAAAGGCTTCTTAACAGCTTCTACTCCCAAGCCATAAGACTCTCGAACAGTTAATAAGATGGCTACCCGAACTACTTGTATTGTCCCCACTCTGCATTTGTTTTTGCTACTCTGTTTATTATCCATGCATAGTCACTTTACCTCTACCTACATGTACATATTACCTCAATTACCTCGACTAACCGGTGCACCCGCACATTTACTCTGTACTGGAACTCACTGTATATAGCCTTGCTACTGTTATGTTATCGTTGCTCCTTAATTATTTGTTATTTCTCTTTTTTTTCTTCTTAAAACTGCATTGTTGGTTAAGGGCTTGTAAGTAAGCATTTCACTGTAAGGTCTACACCTGTTGTATTCAGCATTTCACTGTAAGGTCTACACCTGTTGTATTCAGCCCGTGTGACTAATTTGTTATGGCTCTGGCCCAACCCTTCGGTTTCTGAGACCAATCAGTACAGTTAGAGTGTGTTTGTGTTCTAGAAATCATTGTGGAGGTACTCAGATCCAGACTTATTGCGGAGAAAAAAAAAAGGAAAAAAAAGTTTATGGGCGTGGCGTAGAGGTTGGCCTGAGCAAGGAGTATGGGTTGCCAGGCAATGCCTAAAAGGGCTTCCACTAAATAGTACAGCCACAAAGTTAAATTGGCTATATTGTCAAAATTCATGAAAAAAAATATGTGGTTAAGGTTAAGGTTAGGGTTAGGCAGTACGGTTATCAGTATGGCTGAGGTTAGAGTTAGGTTTAAAATCACATGAATATAAATTGGAGAAATAGCCTGGAGTTGGAACTTTGTGGCTGTGGTAACTAGTGACAACCAAAACTGTTAGATATGCCTATTGCTGAGTGTGGAATCTAATTTTGTCTCTCTCTACCTGGGCTAATATTTGCCATTTAGAGATTGCCCTTCATTAACGTATGCAAATGTCTGTTTCCCCCAGCTGAGCAGCTGGTTTCACTCTCATACTCTCAGTTGTGTGTGTGTCCTTCATATCTACGCCACTGGTCAATGGCAGTAGTGAGTGTTGTGTGTGTGTGTCCTTCATATCTACGCCACTGGTCAATGGCAGTAGTGAGTGTTGTGTGTGTCCTTCATATCTACACCACTGGTCAATGGCAGTAGTGAGTGTTGTGTGTGTGTGTGTGTGTGTGTGTGTGTGTGTGTGTGTGTGTGTGTGTGTGTGTGTGTGTGTGTGTGTGTGTGTGTGTGTGTCCTTCATATCTACACCACTGGTCAATGGCAGTAGTGAGTGTTGTGTGTGTGTGTGTGTGTCCTTCATATCTACGCCACTGGTCAATGGCAGTAGTGAGTGTTGTGTGTGTGTGTGTGTCCTTCATATCTACACCACTGGTCAATGGCAGTAGTGAGTGTTGTGTGTGTGTGTGTGTCGTTCATATCTACACCACTGGTCAATGGCAGTAGTGAGTGTTGTGTGTGTGTGTGTGTGTGTGTGTGTGTCCTTCATATCTACGCCACTGGTCAATGGCAGTAGTGAGTTTTGTGTGTGTGTGTCCTTCATATCTACACCACTGGTCAATGGCAGTAGTGAGTGTTGTGTGTGTGTGTGTGTCGTTCATATCTACACCACTGGTCAATGGCAGTAGTGAGTGTTGTGTGTGTGTGTGTGTGTGTCCTTCATATCTACACCGCTGGTCAATGGCAGAAGTGAGTGTTGTGTGTGTGTGTGTCCTTCATATCTACACCACTGGTCAATGGCAGTAGTGAGTGTTGTGTGTGTGTGTGTCCTTCATATCTACACCACTGGTCAATGGCAGTAGTGAGTGTTGTGTGTGTGTGTGTGTCCTTCATATCTACACCACTGGTCAATGGCAGTAGTGAGTGTTGTGTGTGTGTGTCCTTCATATCTACACCACTGGTCAATGGCAGTAGTGAGTGTTGTGTGTGTGTGTCCTTCATATCTACACCACTGGTCAATGGCAGTAGTGAGTGTTGTGTGTGTCCTTCATATCTACACCACTGGTCAATGGCTGTAGTGAGTGTTGTGTGTGTGTGTGTGTGTGTGTGTGTGTGTGTGTGTGTGTGTGTGTGTGTGTGTGTGTGTGTGTGTGTGTGTGTGTGTGTGTGTGTGTGTGTGTGTGTGTGTGTGTGTGTGTGTGTGTGTGTCCTTCATATCTACACCACTGGTCAATGGCAGTAGTGAGTGTTGTGTGTGTGTGTCCTTCATATCTACACCACTGGTCAATGGCAGTAGTGAGTGTTGTGTGTTTGCTTGTGCATGTGCATGTCAGTGGAGGCTGTTGAGGGGAGGACGGCTCATAATAATGGCTGGAATGGAGTCAATAGAATGGTACCAAACACATCAAACACATGGTTTCCATTCCAACCATTATTATGAGCCGTCCTCCCCTCAGCAGCCTCCACTGTCGTGTGTGTCTCTGTGATTACATGCACATGTATCGCTGTGAACGTGTTTGTGTGTCTTAAAGGATGAATGTGAAATATCATGTGATCTCCCAAAACCTGTTTCCTCTAAGCTTTTATAGATGAACAGGAAGTGGAACAGATCCTGGCTTTGAACTCAACTCTTCTCTCTGCTTCAGTTTTCCATTCCTCTCTGCTGTTTTCCATTCTCCGCCGTACGTTTTCCTCTGTCAAGACCCCTGTCCGCCCCTGACAGCACCGCTTTAGATGGGGTCACAGACATACACGTAACACACACACATACCACTTTAGACAGAGCCGAGGGGAACTGTCAGAGGAGTCACTTTCCATTAGAATGCTAATAGAACAGAGACTGCCACAGACAGGAGAGGGAGAGCAAGGGAGTGAGAGAGAGGGAAGGGGATACAGGGGGAGTGGCAGTGAGTGAGAGGGAGAGCAAGGGAGTGAGAGAGAGGGAAGGGGATACGGGGTGAGGGGCAGAGAGTGAGAGGGAGAGCAAGGGAGTGAGAGAGAGGGAAGGGGACGATGTAGAGAGAAGTAAAGGGATACGGGGTGAGGGGCAGAGAGTGAGAGGGAGAGCAAGGGAGTGAGAGAGAGGGAAGGGGACGATGAAGAGAGAAGTAAGGGGATATGGGGTGAGGGGCAGAGAGTGAGAGGGAGAGCAAGGGAGTGAGAGAGAGGGAAGGGGACGATGAAGAGAGAAGTAAGGGGATATGGGGTGAGGGGCAGAGAGTGAGAGGGAGAGCAAGGGAGTGAGAGAGAGGGAAGGGGACGATGAAGAGAGAAGTAAGGGGATACGGGGTGAGGGGCAGAGAGTGAGAGGGAGAGAAACACACAGACAGAGAGAGAGAGAGAGAGAGAGAGAGCGAGAGAGCGAGAGAGCGAGAGAAACACACAGAGAGAGAGCGAGAGAGAGAAGGACTCACCACTGATTAATAACAATAGATTGACATAGCGATGCTATTCCCGCCCTTAGATCCAGCAGGTCAGGACTAGCCCATTCAGGCTTGACTCATCACTTGAATTAATATTACATACATTTTCCAGAATGATCTCTGTGAACTCCAGAGCTGTATGGGGGACTAGGAGAGGAAGCTGTATAGGGGACTGGGAGAGGAAGCTGTGTGGGGGACTGGGAGAGGGAAGCTGTGTGGGGGCCTGGGAGAAGGGAGATGTGTGAGACTTTATCACCCCCCCTACACTATCCCCCCACTGAGACTGTATCACCCCCCTACACTATCCCCCCACTGAGACGGTATCACCCCCCCACTATCCCCCATTGAGACTGTATCACCCCCCCCCCCCCACTATCCCCTCACTGAGACAGTATCACCCCCCACACACTATCCCCCACTGAGACTGTATCACCCCCTACTATCCCCTCACTAAGACTGTATCACCCCCCACTATCCCCCATTGAGACTGTATCACCCCCCCCCACTATCCCCTCACTGAGACGGTATCACCCCCCCACACACTATCCCCCACTGAGACTGTATCACCCCCCCACTATTCCCCCACTGAGACTGTATCACCCCCCCACTATCCCCCATTGAGACTGTATCACCCCCCCCCCCCCCCACTATCCCCTCACTAAGACTGTATCACCCCCCCACTATCCCCCATTGAGACTGTATCACCCCCCCCCCCCACTATCCCCTCACTGAGACGGTATCACCCCCCACACACTATCCCCCACTGAGACTGTATCACCCCCCCACTATTCCCCCACTGAGACTGTATCACCCCCCACTGAGACTGTATCACTCCCCCACACACATTGTATCAATCCCCTTACACTATCCCCCCACTGAGACTCTGTATTTGCGTGTGTTTTTTTGCTGAGCCCTCCAGAAATAGACACACTCTAATCAAGGCAATTCAAGCAAATCAAACCCCCACCACCACCACACACACCATTGATGCAACTCAACCAGTGTCTGGCATCCTGTTGCAAACAGCATTGTGTGTGACCCAGGCTTTATATGATGTTAATTCCCTGCTACTCTAACGGCTGGCCTGCCTGTGAGAAACCTGGTCTCAGAGCATTGTTTATTATTCTGTATGTAAATCTGAGAGACTATTTAGTATGATATGTTTATTTTCGTATCATATGTATTAGCTGGCTAACATTAGCTAGGCTAGGGGTTAGGGTTAAAGTTAGGATTAAGTTTAGGAATTAGGTTAAAAGGTTAGAGTTAGGGGAAGGTTTAGATGAAAGGGTTGAGGTTAGGAGAACGGTTAGCTAACATGCTAAGTAGTTGCAATGTAGCTAAAAAGTAGTAAGTAGTTGAGAAGTTGATAATTAGCTGAAGTTGTCCGTGATGAGATTCAAACTCGCAACCTTTGGGTTGCTAGACGTTTGCATTATATGCCTACCCACCCGACCAACCACCCTACATTCGTTTTTACCTTAAGTAACCATCTGTCTTATGTAACCATTAATGCAACATTTATTTTGAGTGTCCCGGATTTACATTTACTATGTTACATCTAGTCTGATACCAGGCTGCTGTGAGAGGTAATTAGCCACTTCAGACATAGAAAGAAGGTAGGATCGGACTCACTACTCTCTCTTAAAACTCATTTAGCCTGTACACACACACTCCTTTCACAGCGTGTTGTTTTGTACTAATGGTGTCTGAGGTGTGAGTTTACAGTAGGACTAATTACAGTAGTCATATGACCCGTATAAAATCATCAACATAACAAACAGTTGGTCAAACCGCTGCCTGCAAACAGTGCACACCAGTGGTGTCCTGTAGCCCCATCTCACACACACACACACACACACACACACACACACACACACACACACACACACACACACACACACACAGTCTCCGGTTGCCCAGTGTGTGTTTTGGGGGCATTTTGCCCGATGCTGGTTTAATTGGCATGGCAGAGTGCCAGTCATTGGGGTAGAGTGTGTCTGTCTGTCTCTCTGTCTGAGTCCCAGTGTGTGTGTTTCTCAGAAAAGATCACAGCCATCTGCCAACAATGCAGCATATTATCATATTGACAGGCTGCTGAGGCCAGAAATAGTCTTACTGGCTTGGTTACCTAGTTACCAGCTTGTTTAGGTGCATGGTGTCTTCAAGTGGGCTCCCGTGTGGAACAGCGGTCTAAGGCACTGCATCTCAGTGCAAGAGGCGTCACTACAGTCGCTGGTTGGAATCCAAGCTGAATCACATCCAGCTGTGATTGGGAGTCCCATAGGGCGGGCCATAATTGGTCCAGCGTTGCCTGGGGTCGGCCATCGTCGTAAATAAGAATTTGTTCTTTACTGACTTGCCTAGTTAAATAAAGGGTCAATCAAAAAAGTGTTTGTTTTCTGAGGAAATGTCTCTGGACAGGAAGTTAATTTGTGTACAAAACAACACATGTAGAGGAATAGAGATGAGATCAGAGACACATACTGCACATGCTGATTGATGATCAGTAGTTTTGATTGCACCCTGTTGCACCATCCTCCAACCAGCTACTCCCTGTACACTCAGTCGCACACACATACCCTCACAACCCTCACATCCCCCACACGTGCACTTACATCCCCCACACATACGCTCAGTCCCCCACACATACACTCAGTCCCCCACACATACGCTCAGTCCCCCACACATACACTCAGTCCCCCACACATACTCTCAGTCCCCCACACATACGCTCAGTCCCTCACACATACACTCAGTCCCCCACACATACACTCAGCCCCCCACACATACACTCAGCCCCCCACACATACACTCAGTCCCCCACACATACGCTCAGTCCCTCACACATACGCTCAGTCCCCCACACATACACTCAGCCCCCCACACATACACTCAGCCCCCCACACATACGCTCAGTCCCCCACACATACTCTCAGTCCCCCACACATACGCTCAGCCCCCCACACATACGCTCAGTCCCCCACACATACACTCAGCCCCCACACATACACTCAGCCCCCACACATACACTCAGCCCCCACACATACACTCAGCCCCCCACACATACACTCAGCCCCCCACACATACACTCAGCCCCCCACACATACGCTCAGCCCCCACACATACACTCAGCCCCCCACACATACGCTCAGTCCCCCACACATACACTCAGTCCCCCACACATACGCTCAGTCCCCCACACATACGCTCAGCCCCCACACATACACTCAGCCCCCCACACATACGCTCAGCCCCCACACATACACTCAGCCCCCCACACATACGCTCAGTCCCCCACACATACACTCAGTCCCCCACACATACGCTCAGTCCCCCACACATACGCTCAGCCCCCCACACATACGCTCAGTCCCCCACACATACACTCAGCCCCCCACACATACACTCAGCCCCCCACACATACACTCAGCCCCCCACACATACACTCAGCCCCCCACACATACACTCAGCCCCCCACACATACACTCAGCCCCCCACACATACACTCAGCCCCCCACACATACACTCAGCCCCCCACACATACACTCAGCCCCCCACACATACGCTCAGTCCCCCACACATACGCTCAGTCCCCCACACATACACTCAGTCCCCCACACATACACTCAGTCCCCCACACATACACTCAGTCCCCCACACATACACTCAGTCCCCCACACATACACTCAGCCCCCCACACATACACTCAGTCCCCCACACATACACTCAGTCCCCCACACATACTCTCAGTCCCCCACACATACGCTTAGTCCCCCACACATACACTCAGCCCCCCACACATACGCTCAGTCCCTCACACATACACTCAGCCCCCCACACATACACTCAGTCCCCCACACATACACTCAGCCCCCCACACATACACTCAGTCCCCCACACATACACTCAGTCCCCCACACATACACTCAGTCCCCCACACATACACTCAGTCCCCCACACATACACTCAGCCCCCCGGGTGTTGAATGTGGTAGCCCCCCCGCACCTCTTAGATTCAGAGGGGTTGGGTTAAAAGGCGAAGTCAAGTTTCAGTTGGACCTTGTGTGCAATTGAGGATAGAAATTGATTTCACCTCATTTTAACATTCTGTCATGAAAAACACATTTTCCCATCTCAAGAGGTTAAATAAAAAATATACTATAGTAAGTGCCTGTTAAGTCCCAAATAAAATAACAAAGTTGACTGTAATCTTAAATCAGCCATGAATCCCCTTGCAACAGAAGGAATGGAAGCGTGTTGTGTGCAACAGGGAATTGAATCCAAGCTTCACATAAAAATAATAATTCTAAAACATTTCTAGCCTGTCTATCTGTGGGTAACAGGGTTGACGTGTTATGTTTGACCCACGCGCATTCTAGTTCTAAACCTCTGAGTGCGTTCTAAACCTCTGTGTGCGTTCTAAACCTCTGAGCGCGTTCTAAACCTCTGAGCGCGTTCTAAACCTCTGCGTGCGTTCTAAACCTCTGCGTGCGTTCTAAACCTCTGCGTGCGTTCTAAACCTCTGAGCGCGTTCTAAACCTCTGCGTGTGGTTCTAAACCTCTGCGCGCCTTCTAAACCTCTGCGCCTCGGTGCGCGTTCTAACACTCTGTGCGCGTTCTAACTTTTTGTGCTTTCGAACTGTCTTTGTGTTCTAACTCTGTTCTAATCATCTGTGTGTTCTAACTCTGTGTGTTCTAACTATCTCTGTGTGTTCTAACTCTCTCTGTGTGTTCAAACTCTCTCTGTGTGTTCTAACTCTGTGTGTGTTCAAACTCTCTGTGTGGGTTATAACTCTCTGTGTGTTCTAACCCTCTGTGTTCTAACTCTGTGTGTTCTAACACTCTCTGTATGTTCTAACACTGTGTGTTATATCTCTCTGTGTGTTCAAAATCTGTGTGTGTGTTCTAATTATATGGGTTCTACTAACTCTGTGTTTTCTAACCCTCTGTGTGTTCTAACTTTCTGTTCTAATCATCTGTGTGTTCTAACTGTGTGTGTTCTAATTATCTCTTCTATCTGTGTGTTCTGACTCTGTGTGTTTTAATTCTCTGTGTGTTTTAATTCTCTGTGTTCTAATTCTCTGTGTGTGTTCTGACTCTGTGTATGTTCTGACACTGTGTGTGTTCTAATTATCTGTGTGTTCTAACCCTCTGTGTGTTCTAACCACTTGTGTGTGTTCTGACTCTGTGTGTGTTCTAATTATCTGTGTGTTCTAATTCTCTGTGTGTGTTCTGACTGTGTGTGTTCTAATTATTTCTGTTTGTTCTAATTGTGTGTTCTAACACCCTGTGTGTTCTAACACCCTGTGTGTGTTCTAACACTGTGTGCGTTCTAACTCTGTATGCGTTCTAACTCTGTGTGCGTTCTGACCCTCTTTTCGCGTGTTCTAACTCTGTGTGCATTCTGACCCTCTGTGCGTTCTAACTCTGCGCGCTTTCTAACCCTCTGCGTTCTAACGTTCTAAACCTCTGTGCACATTCTAACTTTTTGTGCTTTCGAACTGTCTTCTAATTGTGTGTTTTAACACCCTGTGTGTTCTAACACCCTGTCTTTGTGTTCTAACGCTCTGCGCGTTCTAACGCTCTGTGTGCGCTCTAACCCTCTCTGTGCGTTCTACCGCTGTGCGCGTTCTAACTCTGTGCGCGTTCTAACGCTCTGCTTATTCTACGCTGTGCACGTTCTAACGCTGTGCGCATTCTAACGCTGTGCGCGTTCTAACGCTGTGCACGTTCTAACTCTGTGCGCATTCTAGCGCTGTGCGCGTTCCAACTCTGTGCGAAATCTAACTCTGTGCGCGTTCTAACGCTCTGCGCGTTCTAACGCTCTGCTTATTCTACGCTGTGCACGTTCTAACTCTGTGCGCATTCTAACGCTGTGCTCATTCTAACGCCGTGCGCGTTCTAACGCTGTGCACGTTCTAACACTCTGCGCGTTCTAGCGCTGTGCGCGTTCTAACTCTGTGCGAAATCTAACGCTGTGCACGTTCTAACTCTGTGCGCGTTCTAACGCTCTGCACATTCTTACGCTGTGCACGTTCTAACTCTGTGCGCATTCTAGCGCTGTGCGCATTCTAACACTGCGCGTTCTAGCGCTGTGCACGTTCTAACTCTGTGCGCATTCTAACGCTGTGCGCGTTCTAACTCAGTGCGTGTTCTAACTCTGTGTGTGTGTTTTAACTCTGTGCGCGTTCTAACTATCTGTGTGTTCTAACACTGTGTGTGTGTGTGTGTGTGTGTGTGTGTGTGTGTGTGTGTGTGTGTGTGTGTGTGTGTGTGTGTGTGTGTGTGTGTGTGTGTGTGTGTGTGTGTGTGTGTGTGTGTGTGTGTGTGTGTTCGCAGCTCCTGGGCTTCGTGTACGCCTGTTACGTTGTCAGCGCCATCACTGAAGAGGAAGACAGCTGTGAGTACTACAACTTAACTTGACACCCACACTCTCTCAATTCAGTTTCAATTGAAGGGCTTTAAAACCCCTAGACATACAAAAACTAGAGTACCCACCCTAGTCACACCCTGACCTAACCAAAATATATAGAAAAACAGAGATATCTAAGGTCAGGGCGTGACACAGTCCTTGGTTCCAAATATTGGGGAAGATGCCAGAGCTAAGGATGATGCACTCACACACACACACTCTCTCACTCAAACACACACACACACACTAAATGAACCACAACCTAACAACATGGCAAGACAGGAGATTTTTTAAACGTTTTATTTGAATTGAACCTTTATTTACCAAGGCAAGTCAGTTAAGAACAAATTCTTATTTATAATGAAGGCATACCCCAGCCAAACCTGGACGACGCTGGGCCTTATGTGTGCCGCCCAATGGGACTCCCAATCACAGCCGGATGTGGAGATGAGGAATAGGAGATGAGAGGGGGGCCTGTAGCTAATTAAAACATCCCTCAATCCCTCCTCCACCTTGTCCGCTCCTCCCTTCCTCCCCTACCAGCTGTTCTCCGTCACTCTGTCTCCCCATCCAACCATTTCATTATCTCCCTCACACCCTTGACCCAATTTTCTTTCCCTGTAGTGTCCTCACATTTTCATCACCTCTTCTCTTCAGCTGTCAGTTCTGGTGGTAGTCGGGGGTTGGTAGTGTGAAAAACAGTGTGTTTTTGTCTTCTGCAGACCAGTTCTGCTACCACCCACCACTGCAATGTATCCATATTTTCTAGAAATGCCTACAAACATACATACATATATATACTAAACAAAAATCCAAACACTATATATATTTTTTCTGAACAAAAATAAAAACCATATATATATATATATATATATATGTATATATATACACACACACACACACACACACACACACACACAGTTGAAGTCGGAAGTTTACATACACCTTAGCCAAATTCATTTAAACTCAGTTTTTCACAATTCCTGACATTTAATCCTAGTAAAAATTCCCTGTTTTAGGTCAGTTGGGATCACCACTTTAATTCAAGAATGTGAAATGTCATAATAATAGTAGAGTGATTAATTTCAGGTTTTATTTCTTACATGACATTCCCAGTGGGTCAGAAGTTTACATACACTCAATTAGTATTTGGTAGCATTACCTTTAAATTGTTTAACTTGGGTCAAATGTTTTGGGTAGCCTTCCACAAGCTTCCCACAATAAGTTGGGTGAATGCTGGCCCATTCCTCCTGACAGAGCTGGTGTAACTGAGTCAGGTTTGCAAGCCTCCCGCTTTTTCCTCCAAACATAACGATGGTCATTATTGCCAAATAGTCATATTTTTGTTTCATCAGACCAGAGGACATTTCTCCCAAAAGTACGATCTTTGTCCCCATGTGCAGTTGCAAACCGTAGTCTGGCTTTTTTATGGCAGTTTGGAGCAGTGGCTTCTTCCTTGCTGAGCTGCCTTTCAGGTTATGTCGATATAGGACTCATTTTACTGTGGATATAGATACTTTTGTACCTGTTTCCTCCAGCATCTTCACAAGGTCCTTTGCTGTTGTTCTGGGATTTATTTGCACTTTTCGCACCAAAGTCCATTCATCTCTAGGAGACAGATCGCATTTTCTTCCTGAGCGGTATGGTGACTGCGTGGTCCCATGGTGTTTATACTTGCGTACTATTGTTTGTACAGATGAACGTGGTACCTTTAGGTGTTTGGAAATTGCTCCCAAGGATGAACCAGACTTGTGGAGGTCTACAATTTTTTTTCACAGGTCTCGGCTGACTTCTTTTGATTTTCCCATGTTGTCAAGCAAGGAGGCACTGAGTTTGAAAGTAGGCCTTGAAATACATCCACAGGTACACCTCCAATTGACAAATGATGTCAATTAGCCTATCAGAAGCTTCTAAAGCCATGACATCATTTTCTGGAATTTTCCAAGCTGTTTAAAGGCACAGTCAACTTAGTGTATGTAAACTTCTGCCCCATTGGAATTGTGATACAGTGAATTATAAGTGAAATAATCTGTCAGTAAACAATTGTTGGAAAAATGACTTGTGTCATGCACGAAGTAGATGTCCTAACCAACTTGCCAAAACTATAGTTTGTTAACAAGAAATGTGTGGAGTGGTTGAAAAACCAGTTTTAACCTCTCCGGGATCGTTCGGGACGCTTGCGTCCCACCTTCGCCAACAGCTAGTGAAATTAAAGGGCGCCAAATTCAAAACAACAGAAATCTCATAACTAAAATTCCTCAACCATACAAGTATTTTACACCATTTTAAAGATACACTTCTCGTTAATCCAACCACAGTGTCCGAATTCAAAAAGGCTTTTCGGCGAAAGCAGAACATATCATTATGTTAGGTCAGCAACTAGTCACAGAAAGCATTCGGCCATTTTACAACCAAAGAGAGGTGTCACAAAAAGCAGAAATATAGATCAAATTAACCTCTTGATACTCACCATCCCGGATCCGGGATCGTGAATAAAGCCTCAGGCTCATTTGCATAACGCAACGATAACGATTTCTGAAAATCGCAAATAAAATGAAAATAATGCGCCTGCTCTCAAGCGTAGCCTTTTTTTAACAACACTGTCATCTCAGATTTTCAAAATATGCTTTTGAACCATAGCAAATCACTAATTTGTGTAAGAGTATGCTAAGCTAGCTTAGCATTTTGAGTAGCATTTAGCATGCAACATTTTCACAAAAACCAGATAACCAAATAAATAAAATCATTTACCTTTGAAGAGCTTCGGATGTTTTCAATGAGGAGACTCTCAGTTACATAGCAAATGTTCAGTTTTTCCTGAAAGAATCTTTGTGTAGGAGAAATCGCTCCGTTTTGTACATCACATTTGGCTACCAAAACGAACCGAAAATACAGTCACCAAAACGTCAAACTTTTTCCGAATTAACTCCATAATATCGACCGAAACATGGCAAACGTTGTTTAGAATCAATCCTCAAGGTGTTTTTTCACATATCTCTTCATTGATATGCAGTTCGTGGAAGCCTGCTTTCCCCTCAGAATCCCATGGAAAAATACCAGCAGCTGAAAAAGACGCACCAATTTTGACGGAGGACACCGGGTGGACACCTGGAAAATGTAGTCTCTTATGGTCAATCTTCCAATGATATGCCTACAAATACGTCACAATGCTGCAGACACCTTGGGGAAACGACAGAAAGGGCAGGCTCATTCCTCTCGCATTCACAGCCATATAAGGAGACAATGGAAAACGGAGCCTCAAAAATCCTGCTGGTTTCCTGGTTGCCGTTTCATCTTGGTTTTGCCTATAGCTCCCGTTCTAGGGCACCCACAGACAATATCTTTGCAGTTCTGGAAAATCCAGAGTGTTTTCTTTCCAAAGCTATCAATTATATGCATAGTCGAGCATCTTTTTGTGACAAAATATCTTGTTTAAAACGGGAACGTTTTTCATCCAAAAATGAAATTGCGCCCCTAGAGTTTCAAGAGGTTAATGACTAACCTTTTGACGATCTTCATCAGATGACACTCCCAGGACTCAATGTTACACAATACATGTATGTTTTGTTCGATCAAGTTCATATTTATATCCAAAAACCTCAGTTTACATTGGCGCCATGTTCATAAATGCCTCCAAAACATCCTGAGAAATTGCAGAGAGCCCCATCAAATAACAGTAATACTCATCATAAACTTTCATGAGAGATACATGTTTAGCATAGAATTAAAGATAAACTTGTTCTTAATGCAACCGCTGTGTCAGATTTCAAAAAAGCTTTACGGCAAAAGCACAATATTCAATAATCTGAGAACAGGTTCAGCCACAAAAGCAAGCCATACAGTTACCCACCAAATTGTGGAGTCAACAAAAGTCATAAATAGCATTATAAATCTTCACTTACCTCTTCTGATCTTTGTCGGAATGCACTCCCAGGACTCCCACTTCCACAAGAAATGTTTGTTTTGTTCGATTACGTCCATATTTATGTCCAAATACCTCCATTTTGTTCGCGCATTCAGTTCACTATTCCAAAGACACAATTGCGTGAGCGCAAAATCCAGACGAAAAGTCAAACGAGTTCCATTACAGTTTGTAGAAACATGTCAAACGAAATCTTCAATAATATTCCAACCGGACAATAGCGTATTCATTACAGAGGAAAAAGAAGGAACGGCGCGCCTGCGTGACCGCGCAGTAACCAACTGATTGGCCACAGCCTAGTCCACTTGTTGAAACAGCTCTTATTCGACACCCTTCCACAATAGAAGCCTCAAACAACTTTCTAAAGACTGTTGACATCTGATGGAAGCCTTAGGAAGTGCAATCTGGCCCCATAGACACAGCATATTGGATAGGCAATCACTTAAATGAAACCACAAACCTCAGATTTCCCACTTCCTGGTTGGATTTGTCTCAGGTTTCGCCTGCCATATGAGTTCTGTTATACTCACAGACATAATTCAAACAGTTTTATAAACTTCAGAGTGTTTTCTATCCAATACTACTACTAATATGCATATATTAGCACCTGGGACAGAGTAGCAGGCAGTTTACTTTGGGCACCTTATTCATCCAAGCTACTCAATACTGCCCCCCTGTCACCAAGAAGGTAATGACTCCAACCTAAGTGTATGTAAACTTGAGCTTCCTTATTTAAAGTTAGTATACCCGCCCTTGTTTTGTGCGGGATTACTCTTGTATTACGTGTGTGTGTTATTAGGTGTGTTCGTGCTCTGGACCTGGTACCCTGTGTTTTGGGTTGGTCCATATTTTTCGCGCCCTATGTTGTGGGCATTGCTTTTGGTGCCGAATTAAAGTGCACTTCTTCCTGTGGAACTCTCTGCTCTCTGCGCCTGATTCTTCCTCACACACCTAGTCCCTTGTGACAATGACTGGACACATGTGCAGCCCTGGGTGGCTCCCACACCCACTGGGGAGCCAGACCCAGTCAATCAGGCTGGGCTTGTTCAGTATAGTTGGCTCATACAGAGGTGGTTGAAGGGAGACATTTAGAAACAGGAAATTGGTGAAGGGTTTGGAGAAAAAGGGAAAGATGAGTGAGATAAGGTAGAGGGGGAGGGAGGGAGAAGAGCTAGAGGTAGGGAGGTAGGGAGAGAGGGAGGGAGAAGAGGTAGGGAGGGAGAAGAGGTAAGGAGGGAGAAGAAGTAGGGAGGGAGAAGAAGTAGGGAGGGAGTGGGGTAGGGAGGGAGAAGATATAGAGGTAGGGAGGGAGAAGAGGTAGGGAGGGAGTAGAGGTAGGGAGGGAGAAGAGGTAGGGAGGGAGAAGATATAGAGGTAGGAAGGGAGAAGAGGTAGAGGTAGGGAGGGAGAAGAGGTAGAGGTAGGGAGAAGAGGTAGAGGTAGGGAGGGAGTGAGAAGAGGTAGAGGGAGGAGGTAGAGGGAGGGAGAAGAGGTAGAGGTAGGGAGGGAGTGAGAAGGGGTAGAGGGAGGGAGGGAGGGAAGGAGGGAGGAAGAAGAGGAGGTAGAGGTAGGGGGGAGAGAGAGAAGAGGAGGTGGAGGGAGGGAGGTGAGACATAGTAGAGGTAGGGGGAGGGAGAAGAGGTAGGGAGGGAGGTAGGGAGGGAGGGAGGGAGGGAGGGAGAAGAGGTGGAGGGAGGGAGGGAGGGAGGGAGGGAGGGAGGGAGGGAGGGAGGGAGGGAGGGAGGGAGGGAGGGGATATAGAGGTAGGGAGGGAGAAGAGGTAGGGAGGGAGAAGAGGTAGGGAGGGAGAAGAGGAGGTAGAGGGAGTGACAAGAGGTAGAGGGAGGAGGTAGAGGTAGGGAGGGAGGGAGGGAGACAGTAGAGGTAGGGGGAGGGAGAAGAGGTAGAAGTAGGTAGAAGTAGGGAGGGAGGGGGAGGGAGAAGAGTAGGTAGAGGTAGGGAGGGAGTGAGAAAAGTGAGGGGAGGGAGGGAGGGAGGGAGGGAGGGAGGGAGGGAGGGGGTAGACGTAGGGATGGAGAAGAGGTGGAGGGAGGGAGAAGAGGTGGGGAGGGAGAAGAGGTAGGGAGGGAGAAGAGGTGGAGGGAGGGAGAAGAGGTAGGGAGGGAGAAGAGGTAGAGGTAGGGAGGGAGTGAGAAGAGGTGGAGGGAGGGAGGGAGGGAGGGAGGGAGGGAGAAGAGGTAGGGAGGGAGAAGAGTAGGTAGAGGTAGGGAGGGAGTGAGAAAAGGGAGGGAGGGAGGGAGGGAGGGAGGGAGGGAGGGAGGGAGGGAGGGAGGGAGGGAGGGAGGGAGGGAGGGAGGGAGGGAGGGAGGGAGGGAGGGAGGGGGGAGGGAGGGAGGGAGAAGAGTAGGTAGAGGTAGGGAGGGAGTGAGAAAAGGTAGGGAGGGAGGGAGAAAAGGGAGGGAGGGAGAAGAGGGAGGGAGGGAGGGAGGCAGGGAGGGAGGGAGAAAAGGGAGGGAGGGAGAAGAGGTAGGGAGTGAGAAGAGGTAGGGAGTGAGAAAAGCTAGAGGTAGGGAGGGAGTGAGAAGAGGTAGAGGTTGGGAGGGTGTGAGAAGAGGTAGAGGGAGGGAGGGAGAAGAGGAGGTGGAGGGAGGGAGAAGAGGTAGAGGTAGGGAGTGAGTGAGAAAAGGTAGGGAGGGATGGAGAAAAGGAAGGGAGGGAGAAGTGATAGGGAGGGAGAAGAGGTAGTGGGAGGGAGTGAGAAGGGGTAGGGAGGGAGTGAGAAGAGGTAGGTAGGGAGTGAGAAGAGGGAGGGAGGGAGTGAGAAGAGGTAGGGAGGGAGTGAGAAGAGGTAGGGAGGGAGTGAGAAGAGGTAGGGACGGAGTGAGAAGAGGTAGGGACGGAGTGAAAAGAGGTAGGGAGGGAGTGAGAAGAGGTAGGGAAGGAGTGAGAAGAGGTAGGGAGGGAGTGAGAAGAGGTAGGGAGAGAGTGAGAAGAGGTAGTGTTAGAGAGTTAGAAGAGGTAGAGTTAGAGAGTGAGAAGAGGTAGAGGTAGAGAGTGAGAAGAGGTAGCGGTAGGGAGTGAGAAGAGGTAGAGGTAGGGAGAGGGAGGGAGAAGAGGAGGTGGAGGGAGGGAGAAGAGGTAGAGGTAGGGAGGGAGGGAGTGACAAGAGTAGGTAGAGGTAGGCAGGGAGTGAGAAAAGGGAGGGAGGGAGGGAGAAGAGGAGGTAGAGGTAGGGAGGGAGAAAGGGAGAAAGGGGAGGGAGGGAGGGAGAAGAGGGAGGGAGAAGAGGTTGAGGTAGGGAGGGAGAAGAGGTCGAGGTAGGGAGGAAGAAGAGGTAGAGGTAGGGAGGGAGAAGAGGTAGAGGTAGGGGGAGAAGAGGTAGGGAGGGAGAAGAGGGGGGAGGGAGGGAGGGAGGGAGGGAGGGAGGGAGGGAGGGAGGGAGGGAGGGAGGGAGGGAGGGAGGGAGGGAGGGAGGGAGGGAGGGGGAGGGAGAAGAAGAGGTGGAGGTAGGGAGGGAGTGAGAAAAGGTAGAGAGGGAGGGAGAAAAGGGAGGGAGGGAGAAGTGGTAGGTAGGGAGGGAGGAAGGGAGCAGTAGTAGAGGGAGGGAGGGGGTAGAGGTAGGGATGGAGAAGAGGTGTAGGGAGAAGAGGGAGGGAGGGAGAAGAGGTAGGGAGTTAGGGAGGGAGGGAGTGTG
Organism: Oncorhynchus masou masou; assembly: GCF_036934945.1. Taxonomy (NCBI): domain Eukaryota; kingdom Metazoa; phylum Chordata; class Actinopteri; order Salmoniformes; family Salmonidae; genus Oncorhynchus; species Oncorhynchus masou. Next base: position 16,290,583 of record NC_088244.1, read on the forward strand.
AAGAGGTAGAGGTAGGGAGGGAGAAGAGGGAGAATGTGAGAAGAGGTAGAGGTAGGGAGGGAGAATAGGAGTGAGAAGAGGTAGGGAGGGAGAAGAGGGAGGGAGTGAGAAGTGATTAAGGTAGGTAGGTAGGGAGTGAGAAGAGGTAGGGAGTGAGAAGGGGAGGGAGGGAGAAGAGGGAGGGAGGGAGTGAGAAGAGGTAGGAGAGGGAGGGAGAGAGCGAGAAGAGGGAGGGAGGGAGGGAGTGAGAAGAGGTAGAGGTTGGGAGTGAGAAGAGGTTGGGAGTGAGAAGAGGTTGGGAGTGAGAATAGGTTGGGAGTGAGAAGAGGGAGGGAGTGAGAAGAGGTAGGGGAGGGAGGGAGGGAGAAGAGTGGGGGAGGGAGGGAGAAGAGTGAGGTAGGGAGGGAGAAGAGGGAGGGAGTGAGAAGAGGTAGGGAGTGAGAAGAGGTAGGGGGAGGGAGGGGGTAGAGGTAGGGAGTGAGAAGAGGTAGGGAGTGAGAAGAGGTAGGGAGTGAGAAGAGGTAGGGAGTGAGAAGAGGTAGGGAGTGAGAAGAGGTAGAGGTAGGGAGGGAGTGAGAAGAGGTAGAGGTTGGGAGGGAGTGAGAAGAGGTAGAGGGAGGGAGGGAGAAGAGGAGGTGGTGGGAGGGAGAAGAGGTAGAGGTAGGGAGGGAGTGAGAAGTGGTAGGGAGGGAGAAGAGGTAGTGGGAAGGAGTGAGAAGAGGTAGGGAGGGAGTGAGAAGAGGTAGGGAGGGAGTGAGAAGAGGGAGAGAGGGAGTGAGAAGAGGTAGGGGGAGTGAGAAGAGGTAGGGAGGGAGTGAGAAGAGGTAGGGAGGGAGTGAGAAGAGGTAGGGACGGAGGAGAAGAGGTAGGTAGGGAGTGAAAAGAGGTAGGGAGGGAGTGAGAAGAGGTAGGGAGGGAGTGAGAAGAGGTAGGGAGGGAGTGAGAAGAGGTAGGGACGGAGTGAGAAGAGGTAGGGACGGAGTGAAAAGAGGTAGGGAGGGAGTGAGAAGAGGTAGGGAAGGAGTGAGAAGAGGTAGGGAGGGAGTGAGAAGAGGTAGAGAGTGAGAAGAGGTAGAGTTAGAGAGTGAGAAGAGGTAGAGGTAGAGAGTGAGAAGAGGTAGAGGTAGGGAGTGAGACGAGGTAGAGGTAGGGAGAGGGAGGGAGAAGAGGAGGTGGAGGGAGGGAGAAGAGGTAGAGGTAGGGAGGGAGTGAGTGACAAGAGTAGGTAGAGGTAGGCAGGGAGTGAGAAAAGGGAGGGAGGGAGAAGAGGCGGTAGAGGTAGGGAGGGAGGGAGAAAGGGGAGGGAGGAAGGGAGAAGTGGTAGGGAGGCAGAAGAGGGAGGGAGAAGAGGTCAAGTAGGGAGGGAGAAGAGGTCGAGGTAGGGAGGAAGAAGAGGTCGAGGTAGGGAGGGAGAAGAGGTAGAGGTAGGGGGGAGAAGAGGTAGGGAGGGAGAAGAGGTAGGGAGGGAGAAGAGGTAGGGAGGGAGAAGAGGTAGGGAGGGAGGGAGAAGAGGTAGGGAGGGAGGGAGGGAGGTAGGGAGTGAGAAGAGGTAGGGAGTGAGAAGGGGGAGGGAGGGAGAAGAGGGAGGGAGGGAGGGAGGGAGGGAGGGAGGGAGGGAGGGAGGGAGGGAGGGAGGGAGGGAGGGAGGGAGGGAGGGAGGGAGGGGGGGGGAGGGAGGGAGGGAGGGAGGGAGAAGAGGTAGAGGTGGGAGTGAGAAGAGGTAGGGGGAGGGAGGGAGGGAGGGAAAAGAGTGGGGGAGGGAGGGAGAATAGTGAGGTAGGGGGGGAGAAGAGGGAGGGAGTGAGAAGAGGTAAAGGTTGGGAGTGAGAAGAGGTAGGGGGAGGGAGGGGGTAGAGGTAGGGAGTGAGAAGAGGTAGAGGTAGGGAGGGAGTGAGAAGAGGTAGGGAGGGAGTGAGAAGAGGTAGGGACGGAGTGAGAAGAGGTAGGGAGGGAGTGAGAAGAGGTAGGGACGGAGTGAAAAGAGGTAGGTAGGGAGTGAGAAGAGGTAGGGAGTGAGAAGAGGTAGGGAGTGAGAAGAGGTAGGGAGTGAGAAGAGGTAGAGGTAGGGAGGGAGTGAGAAGAGGTAGAGGTTGGGAGGGAGTGAGAAGAGGTAGAGGGAGGGAGGGAGAAGAGGAGGTGGTGGGAGGGAGAAGAGGTAGAGGTAGGGAGGGAGTGAGAAGTGGTAGGGAGGGAGAAGAGGTAGTGGGAAGGAGTGAGAAGAGGTAGGGAGGGAGTGAGAAGAGGTAGGGAGGGAGTGAGAAGAGGGAGAGAGGGAGTGAGAAGAGGTAGGGGGAGAGAGAAGAGGTAGGGAGGGAGTGAGAAGAGGTAGGGAGGGAGTGAGAAGAGGTAGGGACGGAGTGAGAAGAGGTAGGTAGGGAGTGAAAAGAGGTAGGGAGGGAGTGAGAAGAGGTAGGGAGGGAGTGAGAAGAGGTAGGGAGGGAGTGAGAAGAGGTAGGGACGGAGTGAGAAGAGGTAGGGACGGAGTGAAAAGAGGTAGGGAGGGAGTGAGAAGAGGTAGGGAAGGAGTGAGAAGAGGTAGGGAGGGAGTGAGAAGAGGTAGAGAGTGAGAAGAGGTAGAGTTAGAGAGTGAGAAGAGGTAGAGGTAGAGAGTGAGAAGAGGTAGAGGTAGGGAGTGAGACGAGGTAGAGGTAGGGAGAGGGAGGGAGAAGAGGAGGTGGAGGGAGGGAGAAGAGGTAGAGGTAGGGAGGGAGTGAGTGACAAGAGTAGGTAGAGGTAGGCAGGGAGTGAGAAAAGGGAGGGAGGGAGAAGAGGCGGTAGAGGTAGGGAGGGAGGGAGAAAGGGGAGGGAGGAAGGGAGAAGTGGTAGGGAGGCAGAAGAGGGAGGGAGAAGAGGTCGAAGTAGGGAGGGAGAAGAGGTCGAGGTAGGGAGGAAGAAGAGGTCGAGGTAGGGAGGGAGAAGAGGTAGAGGTAGGGGGGAGAAGAGGTAGGGAGGGAGAAGAGGTAGGGAGGGAGAAGAGGTAGGGAGGGAGGGAGAAGAGGTAGGGAGGGAGGGAGGGAGGTAGGGAGTGAGAAGAGGTAGGGAGTGAGAAGGGGGAGGGAGGGAGAAGAGGGAGGGAGGGAGGGAGGGAGGGAGGGAGGGAGGGAGGGAGGGAGGGAGGGAGGGAGGGAGGGAGGGAGGGAGGGAGGGAGGGAGGGAGGGAGGGGGGGAGGGAGGGAGGGAGGGAGGGAGAAGAGAGGTAGAGGTGGGAGTGAGAAGAGGTAGGGGGAGGGAGGGAGGGAAAAGAGTGGGGGAGGGAGGGAGAATAGTGAGGTAGGGGGGGAGAAGAGGGAGGGAGTGAGAAGAGGTAAAGGTTGGGAGTGAGAAGAGGTAGGGGGAGGGAGGGGGTAGAGGTAGGGAGTGAGAAGAGGTAGAGGTAGGGAGGGAGTGAGAAGAGGTAGGGAGGGAGTGAGAAGAGGTAGGGACGGAGTGAGAAGAGGTAGGGAGGGAGTGAGAAGAGGTAGGGACGGAGTGAAAAGAGGTAGGGAGGGAGTGAGAAGAGGTAGGGAAGGAGTGAGAAGAGGTAGGGAGGGAGTGAGAAGAGGTAGAGAGTGAGAAGAGGTAGAGTTAGAGAGTGAGAAGAGGTAGAGGTAGAGAGTGAGAAGAGGTAGAGGTAGGGAGTGAGACGAGGTAGAGGTAGGGAGAGGGAGGGAGAAGAGGAGGTGGAGGGAGGGAGAAGAGGTAGAGGTAGGGAGGGAGTGAGTGACAAGAGTAGGTAGAGGTAGGCAGGGAGTGAGAAAAGGGAGGGAGGGAGAAGAGGAGGTAGAGGTAGGGAGGGAGGGAGAAAGGGGAGGGAGGAAGGGAGAAGTGGTAGGGAGGGAGAAGAGGGAGGGAGAAGATGTTGAGGTAGGGAGGGAGAAGAGGTCGAGGTAGGGAGGAAGAAGAGGTTGAGGTAGGGAGGGAGAAGATGTAGAGGTAGGGGGGAGAAGAGGTAGGGAGGGAGAAGAGGTAGGGAGGGAGAAGAGGTAGGGAGGGAGAAGAGGTAGGGAGGGAGGGAGGTAGGGAGTGAGAAGAGGTAGGGAGTGAGAAGGGGGAGTGAGGGAGGGAGGGAGGGAGGGAGGGAGGGAGGGAGGGAGGGAGGGAGGGAGGGAGGGAGGGAGGGAGGGAGGGAGGGAGGGAGGGAGGGAGGGAGGGAGGTAGAGGTGGGAGTGAGAAGAGGTAGGGGGAGGGAGGGGGTAGAGGTAGGGAGTGAGAAGAGGTAGAGGTAGGGAGGGAGTGAGAAGAGGTAGAGGTAGGGAGGGAGTGAGAAGAGGTAGATGTAGTGAGGGAGAGACAAATGGTAGAGGTAGGGAGTGAGAGAGAAGTGGTTGGGAGGCAGGGAGGGAGGGATGGAGAATGGGTAGAGGTAGAGAGGGAGAAGAGGGAGGGAGGGAGGGAGGGAGGGAGGGAGGGAGGGAGGGAGGGAGGGAGGGAGGGAGGGAGGGAGGGAGGGAGGGAGGGAGGGAGGGAGGGGAGAGAGAGAGAGAGAGAGAGAGAGAGGGAGAAGAGGGAGGGAGAAGAGGTTGAGTTAGGGAGGGAGAAGAGGTCGAGGTAGGGAGGAAGAAGAGGTTGAGGTAGGGAGGGAGAAGATGTAGAGGTAGGGGGGAGAAGAGGTAGGGAGGGAGAAGAGGTAGGGAGGGAGAAGAGGTAGGGAGGGAGGGAGGTAGGGAGTGAGAAGAGGTAGGGAGTGAGAAGGGGGAGTGAGGGAGGGAGGGAGGGAGGGAGGGAGGGAGGGAGGGAGGGAGGGAGGGAGGGAGGGAGGGAGGGAGGGAGGGAGGGAGGGAGGGAGGGAGGGAGGGAGGGAGGGAGGGAGTGAGAAGAGGTAGAGGTAGGGAGGGAGTGAGAAGAGGTAGATGTAGTGAGGGAGAGACAAATGGTAGAGGTAGGGAGTGAGAGAGAAGTGGTTGGGAGGCAGGGAGGGAGGGATGGAGAATGGGTAGAGGTAGAGAGGGAGGGAGGGAGGGAGGGAGGGAGGGAGGGAGGGAGGGAGGGAGGGAGGGAGGGAGGGAGGGAGGGAGGGAGGGAGGGAGGGAGGGAGGGAGGGAGGGGGAGAGAGAGAGAGAGAGAGAGAGGGAGAAGAGGTAGAGAGAGAGGGAGGGAGAAGAGGTAGGGGGAGTGAGAAGAGGTAGGGAGGGAGTGAGAAGAGGTAGGGAGGGAGTGAGAAGAGGTAGGGACGGAGTGAGAAGAGGTAGGTAGGGAGTGAAAAGAGGTAGGGAGGGAGTGAGAAGAGGTAGGGAGGGAGTGAGAAGAGGTAGGGAGGGAGTGAGAAGAGGTAGGGACGGAGTGAGAAGAGGTAGGGACGGAGTGAAAAGAGGTAGGGAGGGAGTGAGAAGAGGTAGGGAAGGAGTGAGAAGAGGTAGGGAGGGGTGAGAAGAGGTAGAGAGTGAGAAGAGGTAGAGTTAGAGAGTGAGAAGAGGTAGAGGTAGAGAGTGAGAAGAGGTAGAGGTAGGGAGTGAGACGAGGTAGAGGTAGGGAGAGGGAGGGAGAAGAGGAGGTGGAGGGAGGGAGAAGAGGTAGAGGTAGGGAGGGAGTGAGTGACAAGAGTAGGTAGAGGTAGGCAGGGAGTGAGAAAAGGGAGGGAGGGAGAAGAGGAGGTAGAGGTAGGGAGGGAGGGAGAAAGGGGAGGGAGGAAGGGAGAAGTGGTAGGGAGGGAGAAGAGGGAGGGAGAAGAGGTTGAGGTAGGGAGGGAGAAGAGGTCGAGGTAGGGAGGAAGAAGAGGTTGAGGTAGGGAGGGAGAAGATGTAGAGGTAGGGGGGAGAAGAGGTAGGGAGGGAGAAGAGGTAGGGAGGGAGAAGAGGTAGGGAGGGAGAAGAGGTAGGGAGGGAGGGAGGTAGGGAGTGAGAAGAGGTAGGGAGTGAGAAGGGGGAGTGAGGGAGGGAGGGAGGGAGGGAGGGAGGGAGGGAGGGAGGGAGGGAGGGAGGGAGGGAGGGGGAGGTAGAGGTGGGAGTGAGAAGAGGTAGGGGGAGGGAGGGGGTAGAGGTAGGGAGTGAGAAGAGGTAGAGGTAGGGAGGAGTGAGAAGAGGTAGAGGTAGGGAGGGAGTGAGAAGAGGTAGATGTAGTGAGGGAGAGACAAATGGTAGAGGTAGGGAGTGAGAGAGAAGTGGTTGGGAGGCAGGGAGGGAGGGATGGAGAATGGGTAGAGGTAGAGAGGGAGAAGAGGGAGGGAGGGAGGGAGGGAGGGAGGGAGGGAGGGAGGGAGGGAGGGAGGGAGAGAGAGAGAGAGAGAGAGAGAGAGGGAGAAGAGGGAGGGAGAAGAGGTTGAGGTAGGGAGGAGAAGAGGTCGAGGTAGGGAGGAAGAAGAGGTTGAGGTAGGGAGGGAGAAGATGTAGAGGTAGGGGGGAGAAGAGGTAGGGAGGGAGAAGAGGTAGGGAGGGAGAAGAGGTAGGGAGGGAGGGAGGTAGGGAGTGAGAAGAGGTAGGGAGTGAGAAGGGGGAGTGAGGGAGGGAGGGAGGGAGGAAGGGAGGGAGGGAGGGAGGGAGGGAGGGAGGGAGGGAGGGAGGGAGGGAGGGAGGGAGGGAGGGAGGGAGAAGAGGTAGAGGTAGGGGAGGGAGTGAGAAGAGGTAGATGTAGTGAGGGAGAGACAAATGGTAGAGGTAGGGAGTGAGAGAGAAGTGGTTGGGAGGCAGGGAGGGAGGGATGGAGAATGGGTAGAGGTAGAGAGGGAGAAGAGGGAGGGAGGGAGGGAGGGAGGGAGGGAGGGAGGGAGGGAGGGAGGGAGGGAGGGAGGGAGGGAGGGAGGGAGGGAGGGAGGGAGGGAGGGAGGGAGGGAGGGAGGGAGGGAGGGAGGGGGGGAGAGAGAGAGAGAGAGAGAGAGGGAGAAGAGGTAGAGAGAGAGGGAGGGAGAAGAGGTAGGGGGAGTGAGAAGAGGTAGGGAGGGAGTGAGAAGAGGTAGGGAGGGAGTGAGAAGAGGTAGGGACGGAGTGAGAAGAGGTAGGGAGGGAGTGAAAAGAGGTAGGGAGGGAGTGAGAAGAGGTAGGGAGGGAGTGAGAAGAGGTAGGGAGGGAGTGAGAAGAGGTAGGGACGGAGTGAGAAGAGGTAGGGACGGAGTGAAAAGAGGTAGGGAGGGAGTGAGAAGAGGTAGGGAAGGAGTGAGAAGAGGTAGGGAGGGAGTGAGAAGAGGTAGAGAGTGAGAAGAGGTAGAGTTAGAGAGTGAGAAGAGGTAGAGGTAGAGAGTGAGAAGAGGTAGAGGTAGGGAGTGAGACGAGGTAGAGGTAGGGAGAGGGAGGGAGAAGAGGAGGTGGAGGGAGGGAGAAGAGGTAGAGGTAGGGAGGGAGTGAGTGACAAGAGTAGGTAGAGGTAGGCAGGGAGTGAGAAAAGGGAGGGAGGGAGAAGAGGCGGTAGAGGTTAGGGAGGGAGGGAGAAAGGGGAGGGAGGAAGGGAGAAGTGGTAGGGAGGCAGAAGAGGGAGGGAGAAGAGGTCGAAGTAGGGAGGGAGAAGAGGTCGAGGTAGGGAGGAAGAAGAGGTCGAGGTAGGGAGGGAGAAGAGGTAGAGGTAGGGGGGGGAGAAGAGGTAGGGAGGGAGAAGAGGTAGGGAGGGAGAAGAGGTAGGGAGGGAGAAGAGGTAGGGAGGGAGGGAGAAGAGGTAGGGAGGGAGGGAGGTAGGGAGTGAGAAGAGGTAGGGAGTGAGAAGGGGGAGGGAGGGAGAAGAGGGAGGGAGGGAGGGAGGGAGGGAGGGAGGGAGGGAGGGAGGGAGGGAGGGAGGGAGGGGGAGGGAGGGAGGGAGGGAGGGAGGGAGGGAGGGAGGGAGGGAGGGAGAAGAGGTAGAGGTGGGAGTGAGAAGAGGTAGGGGGAGGGAGGGAGGGAAAAGAGAGGGGGAGGGAGGGAGAATAGTGAGGTAGGGGGGGAGAAGAGGGAGGGAGTGAGAAGAGGTAAAGGTTGGGAGTGAGAAGAGGTAGGGGGAGGGAGGGGGTAGAGGTAGGGAGTGAGAAGAGGTAGAGGTAGGGAGGGAGTGAGAAGAGGTAGGGAGGGAGTGAGAAGAGGTAGGGAGGGAGTGAGAAGAGGTAGGGAGGGAGTGAGAAGAGGTAGGGACGGAGTGAAAAGAGGTAGGGAGGGAGTGAGAAGAGGTAGGGAAGGAGTGAGAAGAGGTAGGGAGGGAGTGAGAAGAGGTAGAGAGTGAGAAGAGGTAGAGTTAGAGAGTGAGAAGAGGTAGAGGTAGAGAGTGAGAAGAGGTAGAGGTAGGGAGTGAGACGAGGTAGAGGTAGGGAGAGGGAGGGAGAAGAGGAGGTGGAGGGAGGGAGAAGAGGTAGAGGTAGGGAGGGAGTGAGTGACAAGAGTAGGTAGAGGTAGGCAGGGAGTGAGAAAAGGGAGGGAGGGAGAAGAGGAGGTAGAGGTAGGGAGGGAGGGAGAAAGGGGGAGGGAGGAAGGGAGAAGTGGTAGGGAGGGAGAAGAGGGAGGGAGAAGAGGTTGAGGTAGGGAGGGAGAAGAGGTCGAGGTAGGGAGGAAGAAGAGGTTGAGGTAGGGAGGGAGAAGATGTAGAGGTAGGGGGGAGAAGAGGTAGGGAGGGAGAAGAGGTAGGGAGGGAGAAGAGGTAGGGAGGGAGAAGAGGTAGGGAGGGAGGGAGGTAGGGAGTGAGAAGAGGTAGGGAGTGAGAAGGGGGAGGAGGGAGGGAGGGAGGGAGGGAGGGAGGGAGGGAGGGAGGGAGGGAGGGAGGGAGGGGGGAGGGAGGGAGGGGAGGGGGGGAGGTAGAGGTGGGAGTGAGAAGAGGTAGGGGGAGGGAGGGGGTAGAGGTAGGGAGTGAGAAGAGGTAGAGGTAGGGAGGGAGTGAGAAGAGGTAGAGGTAGGGAGGGAGTGAGAAGAGGTAGATGTAGTGAGGGAGAGACAAATGGTAGAGGTAGGGAGTGAGAGAGAAGTGGTTGGGAGGCAGGGAGGGAGGGATGGAGAATGGGTAGAGGTAGAGAGGGAGAAGAGGGAGGGAGGGAGGGAGGGAGGGAGGGAGGGAGGGAGGGAGGGAGGGAGGGAGGGAGGGAGGGAGGGAGGGGAGGGAGGGAGGGAGGGAGGGAGGGAGGGAGGGAGGGAGGGAGGGGGAGAGAGAGAGAGAGAGAGAGAGGGAGAAGAGGTAGAGAGAGAGGGAGGGAGAAGTGGTAGAGAGATAGAGGGAGGGTAAGAAGTAGGAGGGAGAAGAGGTAGAGAGAGAGAGCGAGAGTGAGAAGTGGTAGAGAGATAGAGGGAGGATAAGAAGTAGGAGGGAGAAGAGGTAGAGAGAGAGAGCGGGAGTGAGAAGAGGTGGCGTCTGAAGAAATAGAAAGAGACACACATCTGAAAAACAGCTCATGGTTGCCGTGACCTCATAGTCTCGATGTCAGAGGTCACATTGAGGGTTAACCAATCATGTGGCAGAAAACATTTAAGTGTGGTGACAGTGGTTAATATAATGCACATTTCCAACGGTTGTACACACAAGTTTAGTGAGTGAAAAGACATTTTGAAAGAAAGAGTGTGTGTGTTTGGGGCGTTTGGGGTGAAAGTACAAATACCTCCTCTTTGGTGGAGGTCACATACCAGAGATTCAGTGGCTGTGAATGTTTAGTGTCGCCCCTTCCTCGCCCGGCTCTGGGCGGTACTATCTCATAATCAATCACTCCTAAGTAATCCCTAGCGGGAAACACCATTTTGGTGGGGGGAGTCAACTTCAAAATAAGTCATTGACATTTCCCTTTTGGCTTTGTTTTTTGTGACCTCACGGCCTCACATCCTTTGTGTGGACAGTTGTCACAGATACTGTTTGTGTTCGGGCGGAGGGTACAGACGTTCACTTTGAAAAGCACACAATGACAGACAGAGAACGTGTGTGTGTGTGATTAAGTGTGTGTGTGTGTGTGTGTGTGTGTTTGTGCATGCGTGTGTGTGTGTGTGTGTGTGTGTGTGTCTTTGTACAAATAGATTGATGAGTACAACAACAACACACTGAATAAAAATAGGGGAAAGAAAAGTATGAAAGAGAAGTGGATGATTCTGTATTCTTTCCTAGTTTTAATTATTCAGTAGTTCTAGTCTGATCCTGGCTGGCTGGTTTTGGAAATTGAAAGCTGCTTTGAAACAGAGCTACACAGCCTCCAAGCCCTTTCTCTTTGATATTGTAATCAGCTCCATGCACGTGTACGTGTCTTCATTCTTTTCAATGCTATGCACGCACAAACACATACTCGCACACACACCAACGTGCTATGCTCGCTTCATTTCCACACTCATTTGAAGTGTCAGATTAGACTATGTTCCTTCACTGAGTTCCCCAGACTGTTCCTTCACTGAGCTCCCCAGACTGTTCCTTCACTGAGTTCCCCAGACTGCTCCTTCACTGAGTTCCCCAGACTGTTCCTTCACTGAGCTCCCCAGACTGTTCCTTCACTGAGTTCCCCAGACTGTTCCTTCACTGAGCTCCCCAGACTGTTCCTTCACTGAGTTCCCCAGACTGTTCCTTCACTGAGCTCCCCAGACTGTTCCTTCAGTGAGTTCCCCAGACTGTTCCTTCACTGAGTTCCCCAGACTGTTCCTTCACTGAGTTCCCCAGACTGTTCCTTCACTGAGCTCCCCAGACTGTTCCTTCACTGAGTTCCCCAGACTGCTCCTTCACTGAGTTCCCCAGACTGTTCCTTCACTGAGCTCCCCAGACTGTTCCTTCACTGAGTTCCCCAGACTGTTCCTTCACTGAGTTCCCCAGACTGTTCCTTCACTGAGCTACCCAGGCTGTTCCTTCACTGAGCTCCCCAGACTGTTCCTTCACTGAGTTCCCCAGACTGTTCCTTCACTGAGCTCCCCAGACTGTTCCTTCACTGAGTTCCCCAGACTGTTCCTTCACTGAGCTCCCCAGACTGTTCCTTCACTGAGTTCCCCAGACAATGTTCCTTCACTGAGTTCCCCAGACTGTTCCTTCACTGAGCTCCCCAGACTGTTCCTTCACTGAGTTCCCCAGACTGCTCCTTCACTGAGTTCCCCAGACTATGTTCCTTCACTGAGTTCCCCAGACTGTTCCTTCACTGAGCTCCCCAGACTGTTCCTTCACTGAGCTCCCCAGACTGCTCCTTCACTGAGCTCCCCAGACTGTTCCTTCACTGAGCTCCCCAGACTGTTCCTTCACTGAGCTCACCAGACTGCTCCTTCACTGAGTTCCACAGACTGCTCCTTCACTGAGCTCCCCAGACTGTTCCTTCACTGAGCTCCCCAGACTGTTCCTTCACTGAGTTCCCCAGACTGTTCCTTCACTGAGCTCCCCAGACTGTTCCTTCACTGAACTCCCCAGACTGTTCCTTCACTGAGCTCCCCAGACTGTTCCTTCACTGAGTTCCCCAGACTGTTCCTTCACTGAGTTCCCCAGACTGTTCCTTCACTGAGCTCACCAGACTGCTCCTTCACTGAGCTCCCCAGACTATGTTCCTTCACTGAGTTCCCCAGACTGTTCCTTCACTGAGCTCACCAGACTGTTCCTTCACTGGGTTCCCCAGACTGTTCCTTCACTGAGCTCCCCAGACTGTTCCTTCACTGAGCACCCCAGACTATGTTCCTTCACTGAGTTCCCCAGACTGTTCCTTCACTGAGTTCCCCAGACTGTTCCTTCACTGAGTTCCCCAGACTGTTCCTTCACTGAGTTCCCCAGACTGTTCCTTCACTGAGCTCCCCAGACTGTTCCTTCACTGAGTTCCCCAGACTGTTCCTTCACTGAGCTCCCCAGACTGTTCCTTCACTGAGTTCCCCAGACTGTTCCTTCACTGAGTTCCCCAGACTGTTCCTTCACTGAGCTCCCCAGACTATGTTCCTTCACTGAGCTCCCCAGACTATGTTCCTTCACTGAGCTCCCCAGACTATGTTCCTTCACTGAGCTCCCCAGACTATGTTCCTTCACTGAGCTCCCCAGACTATGTTCCTTCACTGAGCTCCCCAGACTGTTCCTTCATTGAGTTCCCCAGACAATGTTCCTTCACTGAGTTCCCCAGACTGTTCCTTCACTGAGCTCCCCAGACTGTTCCTTCACTGAGCTCCCCAGACTATGTTCCTTCACTGAGCTCCCAGACTATGTTCCTTCACTGAGCTCCCCAGACTGTTCCTTCACTGAGTTCCCCAGACAATGTTCCTTCACTGAGTTCCCCAGACTGTTCCTTCACTGAGCTCCCCAGACTGTTCCTTCACTGAGCTCCCCAGACTATGTTCCTTCACTGAGTTCCCCAGACTATGTTCCTTCACTGAGTTCCCCAGACTGTTCCTTCACTGAGTTCCCCAGACTGTTCCTTCACTGAGTTCCCCAGACTGTTCCTTCACTGAGCTCCCCAGACTGTTCCTTCACTGAGCTCCCCAGACTATGTTCCTTCACTGAGCTCCCCAGACTGTTCCTTCACTGAGTTCCCCAGACAATGTTCCTTCACTGAGCTCCCCAGGCTGTTCCTTCACTGAGCTCCCCAGACTGTTCCTTCACTGAGCTCCCCAGACTATGTTCCTTCACTGAGCTCCCCAGACTGTTCCTTCACTGAGTTCCCCAGACTATGTTCCTTAACTGAGTTCCCCAGACTATGTTCCTTCACTGAGCTCCCCAGACTATGTTCCTTCACTGAGCTCCCCGGACTGTTCCTTCACTGAGCTCCCCAGACTGTTCCATCACTGAGCTCCCCAGACTGTTCCTTCACTGAGCTCCCCAGACTGTTCCTTCACTGAGTTCCCCAGACTATGTTCCTTCACTGAGCTCCCCAGACTGTTCCTTCACTGAGTTCCCCAGACTGTTCCTTCACTGAGCTCCACAGACTGTTCCTTCACTGAGCTCCCCAGACTATGTTCCTTCACTGAGCTCCCCAGACTATGTTCCTTCACTGAGCTCCCCAGACTATGTTCCTTCACTGAGCTCCCCAGACTATGTTCCTTCACTGAGCTCCCCAGACTGTTCCTTCATTGAGTTCCCCAGACAATGTTCCTTCACTGAGTTCCCCAGACTGTTCCTTCACTGAGCTCCCCAGACTGTTCCTTCACTGAGCTCCCCAGACTATGTTCCTTCACTGAGCTCCCCAGACTATGTTCCTTCACTGAGCTCCCCAGACTGTTCCTTCACTGAGTTCCCCAGACAATGTTCCTTCACTGAGTTCCCCAGACTGTTCCTTCACTGAGCTCCCCAGACTGTTCCTTCACTGAGCTCCCCAGACTATGTTCCTTCACTGAGTTCCCCAGACTATGTTCCTTCACTGAGTTCCCCAGACTGTTCCTTCACTGAGTTCCCCAGACTGTTCCTTCACTGAGTTCCCCAGACTGTTCCTTCACTGAGCTCCCCAGACTGTTCCTTCACTGAGCTCCCCAGACTATGTTCCTTCACTGAGCTCCCCAGACTGTTCCTTCACTGAGTTCCCCAGACTATGTTCCTTCACTGAGTTCCCCAGACTATGTTCCTTCACTGAGCTCCCCAGACTATGTTCCTTCACTGAGCTCCCCGGACTGTTCCTTCACTGAGCTCCCCAGACTGTTCCATCACTGAGCTCCCCAGACTGTTCCTTCACTGAGCTCCCCAGACTGTTCCTTCACTGAGCTCCCCAGACTATGTTCCTTCACTGAGCTCCCCAGACTGTTCCTTCACTGAGCTCCCCAGACTGTTCCTTCACTGAGTTCCCCAGACTGTTCCTTCACTGAGCTCCCCAGACTGTTCCTTCACTGAGCTCCCCAGACTATGTTCCTTCACTGAGCTCCCCAGACTGTTCCTTCACTGAGTTCCCCAGACAATGTTCCTTCACTGAGCTCCGCAGACTGTTCCTTCACTGAGCACCCCAGACTATGTTCCTTCACTGAGCTCCCCAGACTATGTTCCTTCACTGAGCTCCCCAGACTATGTTCCTTCACTGAGCTCCCCAGACTGTTCCTTCACTGAGTTCCCCAGACAATGTTCCTTCACTGAGCTCCCCAGACTGTTCCTTCACTGAGCTCCCCAGACTATGTTCCTTCACTGAGCTCCCCAGACTATGTTCCTTCACTGAGCTCCCCAGACTATGTTCCTTCACTGAGCTCCCCAGACTATGTTCCTTCACTGAGCTCCCCAGACTATGTTCCTTCACTGAGCTCCCCGGACTGTTCCTTCACTGAGCTCCCCAGACTGTTCCATCACTGAGCTCCCCAGACTGTTCCTTCACTGAGCTCCCCAGACTGTTCCTTCACTGAGTTCCCCAGACTATGTTCCTTCACTGAGCTCCCCAGACTGTTCCTTCACTGAGCTCCCCAGACTGTTCCTTCACTGAGTTCCCCAGACTGTTCCTTCACTGAGCTCCCCAGACTGTTCCTTCACTGAGCTCCCCAGACTATGTTCCTTCACTGAGCACCCCAGACTATGTTCCTTCACTGAGCACCCCAGACTATGTTCCTTCACTGAGCTCCCCAGACTATGTTCCTTCACTGAGTTCCCCAGACTATGTTGCTTCACTGAGTTCCCCAGACTATGTTCCTTCACTGAGTTCCCCAGACTATGTTCCTTCACTGAGCTCCCCAGACTATGTTACCTTCACTGAGCTCCCCAGACTATGTTCCTTCACTGAGCTCCCCAGGCTGTTCCTTCACTGAGTTCCCCAGACTATGTTCCTTCAGTGAGTTCCCCAGACTGTTCCTTCACTGAGCTCCCCAGACTATGTTCCTTCACTGAGTTCCCCAGACTATGTTCCTTCACTGAGTTCCCCAGACTATGTTCCTTCACTGAGCTCCCCAGACTATGTTACCTTCACTGAGCTCCCCAGACTATGTTCCTTCACTGAGCTCCCCAGACTGTTCCTTCACTGAGCTCCCCAGACTATGTTCCTTCAGTGAGTTCCCCAGACTGTTCCTTCACTGAGCTCCCCAGACTATGTTCCTTCACTGTGATCCCCAGACTATGTTCCTTCACTGAGCTCCACAGACTGTTCCTTCACTGAGCACTCCAGACTATGTTCCTTCACTGAGCTCCCCAGACTGTTCCTTCACTGAGCTCTCCATACTATGTTCCTTCACTGAGTTCCCCAGACTATGTTCCTTCACTGAGTTCCCCAGACAATGTTCCTTCACTGAGTTCCCCAGACTATGTTCCTTCACTGAGTTCCCCAGACTGTTCCTTCACTGAGCTCCCCAGACTATTCCTTCACTGAGCTCCCCAGACTGTTCCTTCACTGAGCTCCCCAGACTGTTCCTTCACTGAGCTCCCCAGACTATGTTCCTTCACTGAGCACCCCAGACTATGTTCCTTCACTGAGCTCCCCAGACTATGTTCCTTCACTGGGTTCCCCAGACTATGTTCCTTCACTGAGTTCCCCAGACTATGTTCCTTCACTGAGCTCCCCAGACTATGTTCCTTCACTGAGTTCCCCAGACTATGTTCCTTCACTGAGTTCCCCAGACTATGTTCCTTCACTGAGCTCCCCAGACTATGTTACCTTCACTGAGCTCCCCAGACTATGTTCCTTCACTGAGCTCCCCAGACTGTTCCTTCACTGAGTTCCCCAGACTATGTTCCTTCAGTGAGTTCCCCAGACTGTTCCTTCACTGAGCTCCCCAGACTATGTTCCTTCACTGTGATCCCCAGACTATGTTCCTTCATTGAGCTCCCCAGACTATGTTCCTTCACTGAGTTCCCCAGACTATGTTACCTTCACTGAGCTCCCCAGACTATGTTCCTTCACTGAGCTCTGCAGACTGTTCCTTCACTGAGCACTCCAGACTATGTTCCTTCACTGAGCCCCCCAGACTGTTCCTTCACTGAGCTCTCCAGACTATGTTCCTTCACTGGGTTCCCCAGACTATGTTCCTTCACTGAGTTCCCCAGACTATGTTCCTTCACTGAATTCCCCAGACTATGTTCCTTCACTGAGCTCACCAGACTATGTTACTTTCACTGAGCTCCCCAGACTATGTTACCTTCACTGAGCTCCCCAGACTGTTCCTTCACTGAGTTCCCCAGACTATTCCTTCACTGAGCTCACCAGACTATGTTCCTTCACTGAGCTCCCCAGACTATTCCTTTACTGAGTTCACCAGACTATGTTACCTTCACTGAGCTCCCCAGACTATGTTCCTTCACTGAGCTCCCCAGACTGTTCCTTCACTGAGTTCCCCAGACTATTCCTTCACTGAGCTCCCCAGACTATGTTCCTTCACTGAGTTCCCCAGACTATGTTCCTTCACTGAGCTCCCCAGACTATGTTCCTTCACTGAGCTCCCCAGACTATGTTACCTTCACTGAGCTCCCCAGACTATGTTCCTTCACTGAGCTCCCCAGACTGTTCCTTCACTGAGTTCCCCAGACTGTTCCTTCACTGAGCTCCCCAGACTATGTTCCTTCACTGAGCTCCCCAGACTGTTCCTTCACTGAGTTCCCCAGACTATTCCTTCACTGAGCTCCCCAGACTGTTCCTTCACTGAGTTCCCCAGACTGTTCCTTCACTGAGCTCCCCAGACTATGTTACCTTCACTGAGCTCCCCAGACTATGTTCCTTCACTGAGCTCCCCAGACTGTTCCTTCACTGAGTTCCCCAGACTGTTCCTTCACTGAGCTCCCCAGACTATGTTCCTTCACTGAGCTCCCCAGACTATGTTCCTTCACTGAGCTCCCCAGACTATGTTCCTTCACTGAGCTCCCCAGACTATGTTCCTTCACTGAGCTCCCCAGACTATGTTACCTTCACTGAGCTCCCCAGACTATGTTCCTTCACTGAGTTCCCCAGACTATGTTACCTTCACTGAGCTCCCCAGACTATGTTACCTTCACTGAGCTCCCCAGACTATGTTCCTTCACTGAGTTCCCCAGACTATGTTACCTTCACTGAGCTCCCCAGACTATGTTACCTTCACTGAGCTCCCCAGATTTCATCAGCATAATTTTTCCCGCTTAAAGTTTTTCCTTTTCTCCTCTCCTACTCCTCCCTTCTCTTGTTATTTCCTCCTCGGTTCTTCTCTCGTTATTTCCTCCTCGGTTCTTCTCTCGTTATTTCCTCCTCGGTTCTTCTCTCGTTATTTCCTCCTCGGTTCTTCTCTCGTTATTTCCTCCTCGGTTCTTCTCTCGTTATTTCCTCCTCGGTTCTTCTCTCGTTATTTCCTCCTCGGTTCTTCTCTCTTTATTTCCTCCTCGGTTCTTCTCTCTTGCATCTTTCCTCCCTTTCGTTCTCTATGCTTGTGTATGGAATGATTATATGTCAGGATCCATTTTAGATCTGAAAATGTAAAGGGATGTCTCTCTCTCTCTCTCTGTCTCTCTCTGTCTCTCTCTCTGTCTCTCTCTGTCTCTCTTCTCTCTCTCTCTGTCTCTCTCTCTCTCTCTGTCTCTCTATCTCTGTCTCTCTGTCTCTATCTCTCTCTCTGTCTCTCTGTCTCGCTCTCTCTTTCTCTCTCTCTGTTGCTCTCTGTCTCTCTGTCTCTCTCTCTCTCTGTCTCTCTCTGTCTGGCTCTCTCTCTGTCTGGCTCTCTCTCTGTCTCTCTCTCTCTCTCTGTTTCTCTCTCTCTCTGTCTCTCTCTGTCTGGCTCTCTCTCTGTCTCTCTCTCTCACTCTGTCTCTCTCTGTCTGGCTCTGTCTCAATCTGTCTGGCTCTGCCTCTCTCTGTCTTTCAATTCAATTCAAGGGCTTTATTGGCATTTTTTATTTCACCTTTATTTAACCAGGTAGGCAAGTTGAGAACAAGTTCTCATTTACTATTGCGACCTGGCCAGGATAAAGCAAAGCAGTTCGACACATACAACGACACAGAATTGCACATGGAGTAAAACAAACATACAGTTAATAATACAGTATAAACAAGTCTATATACAATGTGAGCATATGAGGTGAGATAAGGGAGGTAAAGGCAAAAAAAGGCCATGGTGGCAAAGTAAATACAATATAGCAAGTAAAGCACTGGAATGGTAGATTTGCAATGGAAGAATGTGCAAAGTAGAAATGAAAATAATGGGGTGCAAAGGAGCAAAATAAATTAATTAATTAAATACAGTAGGGAAAGAGGTAGTTGTATGGGAAACATGTGTTAACACTGCCAAAGCAAGTGAGATAGATAATATATAAAGAAAAAAATAAAATTAACAGTAAACATTACACATACTGTTATACACTTGAGTGAAGACCCAAAAGCGGTTTAACAGAAACAGAGTTCCTTTAATGAAAAAACAGGAATGGCATAGATCCTCTTCCGACGTTGTCAATGGCACAATAGACTACCCGCAGAGAGGGCGACAAATGAAACATAAAGTCCCTCTGATGAATAGCTGGGTAGCGGCGACAGGCTGCAGGTCGCTCTGGGTCGGTGCGGGTCACAGAGGAACGGTGGTACCTGATCACACGTAGCATATGATGAACTGGACACAGTGCAAACAAAAGATAGTTAGAAGTGTACAGGATGCACCTGCCAGGCAGACTCCGACAGGATAGGACTAGGAGGAAGCAAACGAGACGATGGCTTGCTTCTGGCATGAGAAACACAAACGAGAATCTGACACCGAAAGTAGCAGGAACAGAGAGAGAAATAGAGACCTAATCAGAGGGAAAAAAGGGAACAGGTGGGGAAAGGGTGAACGAGCTAGTTAGGGGAGATGAGGAACAGCTGGAGAAGGAGAGAAAGAGAAGGTAACCTAATAAGACCAGCAGAGAGAGACAGAGTGAAGAGAAAGGACAGGAACAGACATAATAAGACATGACAGTACCCCCCCCCCCCCACTCACCGAGCGCCTCCTGGCGCACTCGAGGAGGAAACCTGGCGGCAACGGAGGAAATCATCGATCAGCGAACGGTCCAGCACGTCCCGAGAGGGAACCCAACTCCTCTCCTCAGGACCGTACCCCTCCCAATCCACTAGGTACTGATGACCATGGCCCCGAGGACGCATGTCCAAAATCTTACGAACCCTGTAGATAGGTGCGCCCTCGACAAGGATGGGGGGGGGGAGGGACGAGCGGGGGCGCAAAGAACGGGCTTAACACAGGAGACATGGAAGACCGGGTGAACGCGACGAAGATATCGCGGGAGAAGAAGTCGCACTGCGACAGGGTTAATGACTTGAGAAATACGGAACGGACCAATGAACCGCGGGGTCAACTTGCGAGAAGCTGTCTTAAGGGGAAGGTTCTGAGTGGAGAGCCATACTCTCTGACCGCAACAATATCTAGGACTCTTGGTTCTACGCTTATTAGCGGCCCTCACAGTCTGCGCCCTATAACGGCAAAGTGCCGACCTGACCCCCTTCCAGGTGCGCTCGCAACGCTGGACAAAAGCCTGAGCGGAGGGGACGCAGGACTCGGCGAGCTGAGATGAGAACAGCGGAGGTTGGTACCCGAGGCTACTCTGAAAAGGAGATAGACCGGTCGCAGACGAAGGAAGCGAGTTGTGGGCGTACTCTGCCCAGGGGAGCTGTTCTGACCAAGACGCAGGGTTACGAAAAGAAAGACTGCGTAAGATGCGACCAACAGTCTGATTGGCCCGTTCGGCTTGACCGTTAGACTGGGGATGGAAGCCGGACGAGAGACTGACGGAAGCCCCAATCAAACGGCAAAACTCCCTCCAAAATTGAGACGTGAACTGCGGGCCTCTGTCCGAAACGACGTCTGACGGAAGGCCATGAATTCGGAAAACATTCTCGATAATGATCTGAGCCGTCTCCTTAGCAGAAGGGAGCTTAGCGAGAGGAATAAAATGAGCCGCCTTAGAGAATCTATCGACAACCGTAAGAATAACTGTCTTCCCCGCTGACGAAGGCAGTCCGGTGATAAAATCTAAGGCGATGTGAGACCACGGTCGAGAGGGAATGGGAAGCGGTCTGAGACGGCCGGCAGGAGGAGAGTTCCCAGATTTAGTCTGCGCGCAGACCGAACAAGCAGCGACAAATCGACGCGTGTCACGTTCCCGAGTGGGCCACCAGAAACGCTGGCGAATGGAAGCGAGCATACCCCGAACGCCGGGGTGGCCGGCTAACTTGGCAGAGTGGGCCCACTGAAGAACGGCCAGACGAGTAGGAATGGGAACGAACAGAAGGTTCCTAGGACAAGCTCGCGGCGACGGAGTGTGAGTGAGTGCTTGCTTTACCTGCCTCTCAATTCCCCAGACAGTCAACCCGACAACACGCCCCTCAGGGAGAATCCCCTCGGGGTCGGTGGAGACCGCAGAAGAACTGAAGAGACGAGATAAAGCATCAGGCTTGGTGTTCTTTGAGCCCGGACGATAAGAAATAACGAACTCGAAATGAGCGAAAAACAGAGCCCAACGAGCCTGACGCGCATTAAGTCGTTTGGCTGAACGGATGTACTCAAGGTTCCTATGGTCAGTGCAAACGACAAAAGGAACGGTCGCCCCCTCCAACCACTGTCGCCATTCGCCTAGGGCTAAGCGGATGGCGAGCAGTTCGCGATTACCAACATCATAGTTACGTTCCGACGGCGATAAGCGATGAGAAAAAAACGCGCAAGGATGGACCTTGCCGTCAGAGAGGGAGCGCTGAGAAAGAATGGCTCCCACGCCCACCTCTGACACGTCAACCTCAACAACGAACTGTCTAGAGATGTCAGGTGTAACAAGAATAGGTGCGGATGTAAAACGATTCTTGAGAAGATCAAAAGCTCCCTGGGCGGAAACGGACCACTTAAAGCACGTCTTAACAGAAGTAAGGGCTGTGAGGGGAGCTGCCACCTGACCGAAATTACGGATGAAACGACCATAGAAATTCGCGAAGCCAAGAAAGCGCTGCAGCTCAACGCGTGACTTAGGAACGGGCCAATCAATGACAGCCTGGACCTTAGCGGGATCCATCTTAATGCCCTCAGCGGAAATAACGGAACCGAGAAAAGGGACAGAGGAGGCATGAAAAGTGCACTTCTCAGCCTTCACATAAAAACAGTTCTCTAAAAGGCGCTGGAGGACGCGTCGAACGTGCTGAACATGAATCGGGAGAGACGTTGAAAAAATCAGGATATCGTCCATGTAAACGAAAACAAAAATGTTCAGCATGTCTCTCAGGACGTCGTTAACTAGTGCCTGAAAGACAGCTGGAGCGTTAACGAGGCCGAAAGGAAGAACCCGGTATTCAAAGTGCCCTAACGGAGTGTTAAACGCCGTCTTCCACTCGTCCCCCTCCCTGATGCGCACGAGATGGTAGGCGTTACGAAGGTCCAATTTGGTGAAAAACCTGGCTCCCTGCAGGATCTCGAAGGCTGAAGACATAAGAGGAAGCGGATAACGATTCTTAACTGTTATGTCATTCAGCCCTCGATAATCCACGCATGGGCGCAGGGACCCGTCCTTCTTCTGAACAAAAAAAAACCCCGCTCCGGCGGGAGAGGAGGAGGAGACTATGGTACCGGGCGTCGAGCGATACAGACAAATAATCCTCGAGAGCCTTACGTTCGGGAGCCGACAGAGAGTATAATCTACCCCGGGGGGAGTAGTTCCCGGAAGGAGATCAATACTACAGTCATACGACCGGTGTGGAGGAGAGAAGTGGCCTTGGAACGACTGAACACCGTGCGCAGATCGTGATACTCCTCCGGCACCCCTGTCAAATCGCCAGGCTCCTCCTGTGAAGAAGAGACAGAGGAAACAGGAGGGATAGCAGACATTAAACAGGTCACATGACAAGAGACATTCCAGGATAGGATAGTATTACTAGACCAATTAATAGAAGGGTTATGGCGAACTAGCCAGGGATGACCCAAAACAACAGGTGTAAAAGGTGAACGAAAAATTAAAAAAGAAATGGTTTCGCTATGATTACCAGAGACAGTGAGGGTTAAAGGCAGAGTTTCACGCTGAATCTTGGGGAGAGAACTACCATCTAAAGCGAACAAGGCCGTGGGATCCCTTAACTGTCTGAGAGGAATGTCATGTTCCCGAGCCCAGGACTCGTCCATAAAACAGCCCTCCGCCCCAGAGTCTATCAAGGCACTGCAGGAAGCAGATGAACCGGTCCAGCGGAGATGGACCGGAAAGGTAGTGCAGGATCTTGAAGGAGAGACCTGAGTAGTTGCGCTCACCAGTAGCCCTCCTCTTACTGATGAGCTCTGGCTTTTACTGGGCATGAGGTGACAAAATGACCAGCGGAGCCGCAGTAGAGACAGAGGCGGTTGGTGATTCTCCGTTCCTTCTCTTTGGCCGAAATGCGGATACCCCCCAGCTGCATAGGCTCAGAACCCGAGCCGGCGGAGGAGGGTGGCAGTGATGCGGCAGGTGGCAGTGATGCGGAGAGGGGGGCAACGGAGAACGCGAGCTCCTTTCCACGAGCTCGGCGACGAAGATCAAACCGTCGCTCTATGCGAATAGCGAGAGCTATTAAGGAGTCCAGGCTGGAAGGAACCTCCCGGTTGAGAATCTCATCCTTAACCTCGGCGAGGAGACCCTCCAGAAAACGAGCGAGCAAAGCCGGCTCGTTCCAGTCACTAGAGGCAGCGAGAGTGCGAAACTCAATAGAATAATCCGTTATGGATCGATTCCCCTGACATAGGGAAGACAGGACCCTGGAAGCCTCTTCCCCAAAAACAGAACGGTCAAAAACCCGTATCATCTCCACCTTAAAGTCCTGATACTGGTTAATACACTCAGCCCTCGCCTCCCAGATTGCCGTGCCCCACTCACGCGCCCGTCCGGTAAGGAGAGAAATGACGTAGGCGATGCGAGCTGTGCTCCTGGAGTAAGTGTTGGGCTGGAGAGGAAACACCACATCACACTGAGTGAGGAATGAGCGGCACTCAGTGGGCTCCCCAGAGTAACACGGCGGGTTATTGATCCTGGGCTCCGGAGACTCGGAAACCCTGGAAGTGGGCGGTGGATCGAGGTGGAGTTGGTGAACCTGTCTTGTGAGGTCGGAGACTTGGGCGGCCAGGGTCTCAACGGCATGTCGAGCAGCAGACAATTCCTCCTCGTGTCTGCCTAGCATCACTCCCTGGATCTCGACGGCGTAGTGAAAAGGGTCTGGAGCCGCTGGGTCCATTCTTGGTCAGATTCTTCTGTTATACACTTGAGTGAAGACCCAAAAGCGGTTTAACAGAAACAGAGTTCCTTTAATGAAAAAACAGGAATGGCATAGATCCTCTTCCGACGTTGTCAATGGCACAATAGACTACCCGCAGAGAGGGCGACAAATGAAACATAAAGTCCCTCTGATGAATAGCTGGGTAGCGGCGACAGGCTGCAGGTCGCTCTGGGTCGGTGCGGGTCACAGAGGAACGGTGGTACCTGATCACACGTAGCATATGATGAACTGGACACAGTGCAAACAAAAGATAGTTAGAAGTGTACAGGATGCACCTGCCAGGCAGACTCCGACAGGATAGGACTAGGAGGAAGCAAACGAGACGATGGCTTGCTTCTGGCATGAGAAACACAAACGAGAATCTGACACCGAAAGTAGCAGGAACAGAGAGAGACATAGAGACCTAATCAGAGGGAAAAAAGGGAACAGGTGGGGAAAGGGTGAACGAGCTAGTTAGGGGAGATGAGGAACAGCTGGAGAAGGAGAGAAAGAGAAGGTAACCTAATAAGACCAGCAGAGAGAGACAGAGTGAAGAGAAAGGACAGGAACAGACATAATAAGACATGACACATACAGACGTTTCAAAACAATAAAGACATTACAAATGTCATATTATATATATACAGTGTTTTAACAATGTACAAATGGTTAAAGGACACAAGATAAAATAAATAAGCATAAATATGGGTTGTATTTACAATGGTGTTTGTTCTTCACTGGTTGCCCTTTTCTCGTGGCAACAGGTCACAAATCTTGCTGCTGTGATGGCACACTGGAATTTCACCCAGCAGATATGGGAGTTTATCAAAATTGGATTTGTTTTCGAATTCTTTGTGGATCTGTGTAATCTGAGGGAAATATGTCTCTCTAATATGGTCATACATTGGGCAGGAGGTTAGGAAGTGCAGCTCAGTTTCCACCTCATTTTGTGGGCATTGAGCACATAGCCTGTCTTCTCTTGAGAGCCATGTCTGCCTACGGCGGCCTTTCTTAATAGCAAGGCTATGCTCACCGAGTCTGTACATAGTCAAAGCTTTCCTTAATTTTGGGTCAGTCACAGTGGTCAGGTATTCTGCCGCTGTGTACTCTCTGTGTAGGGCCAAATAGCATTCTAGTTTGCTCTGTTTTTTTGTTAATTCTTTCCAATATGTTGAATAATTATCTTTTTGTTTTCTCATGATTTGGTTGGGTCTAATTGTGCTGCTGTCCTGGGGCTCTGTAGGGTGTGTTTGTGTTTGTGAACAGAGCCCCAGGACCAGCTTGCTTAGGGGACTCTTCTCGAGGTTCATCTCTCTGTAGGTGATGGCTTTGTTGTGGAAGGTTTGGGAATCGCTTCCTTTTAGGTGGTTATAGAATTTAACGGCTCTTTTCTGGATTTTGATAATTAGTGGATATCGGCCTAATTCTGCTCTGCATGCATTATTTGGTGTTCTACGTTGTACACGGAGGATATTTTTGCAGAATTCTGCGTACAGAGTCTCAATTTGGTGTTTGTCCCATTTTGTGAAGTCTTGGTTGGTGAGTGGACCCCAGACCTCACAACCATAAAGGGCAATGGGCTCTATGACTGATTCAAGTATTTTTAGCCAAATCCTAATTGGTATGTTGAAATTTATGTTCCTTTTGATGGCATAGAATGCCCTTCTTGCCTTGTCTCTCAGATCATTCACAGCTTTGTGGAAGTTACCTGTGGCGCTGATGTTTAGGCCAAGGTATGTATAGTTTTGTGTTTGCTCTAGGGCAACAGTGTCTAGATGGAATTTGTATTTGTTGTCCTGGTGACTGGACCTTTTTTGGAACACCGTTATTTTGGTCTTACTGAGATTTACTGTCAGGGCCCAGGTCTGACAGAATCTGTGCATAAGATCTAGGTGCTGCTGTAGGCCCTCCTTGGTTGGTGACAGAAGCACCAGGTCATCAGCAGACATTTGACTTCGGATTCTAGTAGGGTGAGGCCGGGTGCTGCAGACTTTTCGAGTGCCCGCACCAATTCGTTGATATATACGTTGAAGAGGGTGGGGCTTAAGCAGCATCCCTGTCTAACCTCACGACCCTGTGTGAAGAAATGTGTGTTTTTTGCCAATTTTAACCGCACACTTGTTGTTTGTGTACATGGATTTTATAATGTCGTATGTTTTACCCCCAACACCACTTTCCATCAGTTTGTATAGCAGACCCTCATGCCAAATTGAGTCGAAGGCTTTTTTGAAATCAACAAAGCATGAGAAGACTTTGCCTTTGTTTTGGTTTGTTTGTTTGTCAATTAGGGTGTGCAGGGTGAATACATGGTCTGTTGTACGGTAATTTGGTAAAAAGCCAATTTGACATTTGCACAGTACATTGTTTTCATTGAGGAAATGTACGAGTCTGCTGTTAATGATAATGCAGAGGATTTTCCCAAGGTTACTGTTGACGCATATTCCACGGTAGTTATTGTCTCTCTAGCATATTCCACGGTAGTTACTGTCTCTCTCTCTGTCTTTCTCTCTCTGTCTCTCTCTCTCTGTCTCTCTCTCTCTCTCTCTCTCTGGCTCTCTCTCTCTCTCTCTCTCTCTCTCTCTGGCTCTCTCTTGCTGTCTCTCTCTCTCTCTCTCTCTGGCTCTCTCTCTCTGTCTCTCTCTCTCTCTCTCTGGCTCTCTCTCTCTGGCTCTCTCTTGCTGGCTCTCTCCCTCTCTTTTTCTCCCTCTTTTTCTCTCATTTTCTCTCGCTCTCTTTATCTCTCTCTATTTGTCTCCCTCTCAGTCTGTAGTTATTGAAGGCAAGGTGAATAACTTTGAGGTCTCTGGTTATTCCTAGCTGCCTCATTAAGCCACTCTGGTTGATAAATATTCTGGCTCTGCATACCTCACCCATACAGTAGAGAGGGGGAGGGGAAGATGAATGGAGAAACGAGGAGGACAGGAGAGAGAACAGAAATATTCACATACTCTCCGCACCTGAAGAGATAAGTTAGAGGGGAGGTAAAAACACTCACACAGACTAACAGTCTTGTACAGCTAACCTTGTGGGAACACACAATTCAGTCCCATTCAAAATCATATTTTCCCTAACCCTAACCTGTACTCTTACCCTAACCTTAACCCTAACCCAAAAACCTAACCTTCACCCTAAAATTAACCCTAACCCCTAACCTTAACACTAATTCTAAACTTAACCCTAAACCCCCTAGAAATAACATTTGACCTTGTGGGGACCAACAAAATGTTCCCAGTTGGTAAAATGTTTGTTCGTTTACAATTTTTGTGGGGAATCCTGGTCCCCACAAGAATAGTTAAAACACGTCCACATACATACACACACACACACACTCCGGCAAAGGAGAACCGGAAAGGACGGAACAATGAGCATCACACTCAGCTCAAGGATCAGCTTTATTTCTCTCAGGCCTTAGTGTATGTTCCTATTAGTATGAGCTAGAGTGCTGAGTGTGTGCATGTGTTTGCGTGTCCAGTTATCAGTATAGAGCAGACACCCAGGCGGAACGAGTGGAGGGGAAAAGCCTCTTTGGAAAGTAGGTCAGAGAGTTACCCGCGTAGCATAAGCTTTATCCTAGCGTTAACTTAGCATTAGCCTAGTGTGACGGCTAACTGTGGCGCGCACCTCTGTGCTGACTCACTTTCTCAGTAAATGCTCTGGAGTCAAATGAGAAAAAAAGAAGGGAGGAAGAGAAAGGGAGATAAGGAAAGAGAAGAGTGATGGGGAGAATGAACCTGGGGTGCGATAGAGTGAGATAAAAGGGAGGGAGGGAGGAGGTTGGGAGAGAGAGGGAGGGAGGAAGGAGGGTGGGAAGGGGGAGGGAGAGGGAGAGAGATGTAAAGAAAGAGGAAAGGGGAGCGAGGGGAGGGGATGAAAGTAAGTAAGAGTGAGATAGATGGATACAGGTAACAGAGCCAGAGAGAGAAAGAATGTGAGGGTAAAGTAGGAGACATCGGACGATAGAGTGAGGGAGTGTGCAAATAGGGAATGAGATGGATAAATTGGGACACAGCCTTATGATGAATTCTCTTTGAAGCCAATGGTCTGTCGTGCAGTAGCTCAGTTACAGCAGATTCTTCATCATTAGTTTATTGGCACACATCCGGTTTTCTCTGGCCGGTTTCCCTTTGTATAAACTTTGACACAGGGCCAGTTTCCATTTATATTAACTGTGTTGGCAAGGACCTGTTTCCATAGGGATTCTTTGTCGGTCACCCCCAATGCAAGCTGATCACTCTGTTACCACAGTGATGTGATGGGCAGCTTCATTCCCTCCACTCTTTGTGCTGATGACAAAGTTAAACACTCTGCTTGTCTGTGTTTTATCACCTTTTATCTCAGTCTGTCTCTACCCCATCCTCTCTCTCTCTCTCTTTCTCAACCCCCCTCACCTTTCTCTCTCTCTCTCTCATCTCCCTCTCTCTCTCTCATCTCCCTCTCTCTCTTGCTCTTTCCTCTCCCTCATGTCCCTCTCTCTTTCAGTTCAATTTGTTTCATTGGCATGACTATGTTATTGCCAAAGAGTACTCTGGAGATGAAGTGATACATTTACAATATTAACATAAGTAAAATAATAATAATCAACAATGTCAATGGGACAACAGTAACAACAATAATCAAGGGTGACCATAACTATACATTGAACAATAACAATGGCATAGAGGACATGTGCAGGCTGGTTGGTCTGTCAGACACTGTCCCTCAAATTATGGCAGGGAGCAATGTAGTGCGCTGCCAATGCGTCTTCCCCCAACAGGACGGGGAGCCTGTCCTCATCAGAGAGGTCTTTGAAACCTTGAATAAGGATTTACAATTTGGGGAAATGACACTGTCTAGTTGTTTTATATTTTTGACATTTTGTCAGGAAATGCAGCTCCGTCTCAGGTTCTGCTGTGGTGCAGTGGCTGCACAGCCTTTCCTCTACAGGGAGACAGGTTTCCTCTCTCTTTTATCTTTCTTATAAAGGTATTGGGAGAGGTAGACAGTTAGATAGATGGTCCATGTCTCTGTTAGTTAAGCGTAGCGCCTGTGACGCTAAACATTTCCTCTCCGTAGTTGAAACCGTAATCTCCTTACGTTACGGCGTATTTATTTACTCCACATGAACGCATTGAGCCACATACCTGTCGTATCTGGCATGCTTTCGTGTAGAGGTGGTCAACTCTGCTCGCATGATGAGTAGCCTTACATTGCTTGAGACCTGAAGACTTGGCCTTGGCTTTAGCTCAGTGGAATAACATCTGAGCAGTGAGGACGACACAGATTCAATACTTAGTGTGTAACGTTGGGATCAGTTCATTTCTCAAGACTGCTCTACACATTACACTCGATCTACAGTAGGTGAACATCTTCAGTTGATTAAAGATATACAGCACTGGGAGAGGTTAACTCTCACACATGATTTGCTGGTTGCTACTCTACACTGCCACACAGGGTAGTACATGTATCACTGGAACAGCATGAAAGCAGCTGTATTTGAACCATGTTCAGTTCTAATTCATTTACACATCACAATTATATCACAAACCATGTCTACAAGCTCTCACAGTCTCACGTCGGAATTAGTCCTTGGTCCATGTTTCTCAAATGTCCAATTTCAAAGGTTTTCCAAATGTCAAAATTCAGGTTAACTCCAACATCTTAGGGTAAGGCATTAACTCTGAATGTTTAACTTCTTGCGTCGAGCAATCCCAGATCCGGGATTCTATTTATAGCCTCAAGCTCATTAGCATAACGCAACGTTAACTATTCATGAAAATCGCAAATGAAATGAAATAAATATATTTGCTCTCAAGCTTAGACTTTTGTTAACAACACTGTCATCTCAGATTTTCAAAATATGCTTTTCAACCATAGCTAAACAAGCATTTGTGTAAGAGTGTTGATAACTAGCATAGCTATAAGCCTAGAATTCAGCCAGCAACATTTTCACAAAAACAAGAAAATCATTCAAATAAAATAATTTACCTTTGAAGAACTTCAGATGTTTTCAATGAGGAGACTCTCAGTTAGATAGCAAATGTTCAGTTTTTCAAAAAATATTATTTGTGTAGGACAAATCACTCTGTTTTGTTCACGTTTGGCTATGAAAAAAACCTGTATCCAGTTATAGCCTCAAGCTCATTAGCATAACGTAACGTTAACTGATTATGAAAATCGCAAATGAAATGAAATGAATGTGCTAGCTCTCAAGCTTAGCCTTTTCTTAACAACACTGTCATCTCAGATTTTCAAAATATGCTTTTGAACCATAGCAAAACAAGCATATGTGATAGCTAGCGTAGCATTTAGCTTAGCATTTAGCGGGCAACATTTGCACAAAAACCAGATAAGGATTCAAATAAAATCATTTACCTTTGAAGAACTTCTGATGTTTTCAATGAGGAGACTCTCAGTTACATAGCAAATGTTCAGTTTTTCCTGAAAGATTCTTTGTGTAGGAGAAATCGCTCCGTTTTGTACATCACGTTTGGGTACCAAAAAAAAAAAAATTCAGTCATCAAAACGGCAAACTGTTTTCCAAATTAACTCCATAATATCGACTGAAACACGGCAAACGCTGTTTAGAATCTATCCTCAATGTGTTTTTCACATATCTCTTCATTGATATATCGTTCGTGGTAGTCTCCTTTCTCTGGTGAATCGCTTGGAAAAAGACGTGCAGTTGAAGATGACGCACCAATTTCGACGGAGGACACCGGTCGGACACCTGGCAAATGTAGTCTCTTATGGTCAATCTTCCAATGATATGCCTACAAATACGTCACAATGCTGCAGACACGTTGGGGAAACGATAGATAGAGCAGGCTCATTCCTGTCGCATTCACAGCCATATAAGGAGACAATGAAAAACAGAGCCTCAAAAATCCTGCTCATTTCCTGGTTGCAGTTTCATCTTGGTTTTGCCTGAAGCTTCTGTTCTGGGGCACACACAGACAATATCTTTGCATTTCTGGAAACGTCAGAGTGTTTTCTTTCCAATGCTATCAATTATATGCATAGTCAAGCATCTTTTTGTGACAAAATATTGCGCTTAAAACGGGCACGTCTTTTTATCCAAAAATGAAATAGCGCCCCCATAGATTTAACAGGTTAAAGTGATGGTTAAGGTTTGGGCCGCCCAACAACCTGCCCGCTTGACCCTATCCCCTCCTCTCTTCTCCAGACCATTTCCGGAGACCTTCTCCCTTACCTCACCTCGCTCATCAACTCATCCCTGACCGCTGGCTACGTCCCTTCCGTCTTCAAGAGAGCGAGAGTTGCACCCCTTCTGAAAAAACCTACACTCGATCCCTCCGATGTCAACAACTACAGACCAGTATCCCTTCTTTCTTTACTCTCCAAAACTCTTGAACGTGCCGTCCTTGGCCAGCTCTCCCGCTATCTCTCTCAGAATGACCTTCTTGATCCAAATCAGTCAGGTTTCAA
This sequence comes from Oncorhynchus masou masou, assembly GCF_036934945.1. Taxonomy (NCBI): domain Eukaryota; kingdom Metazoa; phylum Chordata; class Actinopteri; order Salmoniformes; family Salmonidae; genus Oncorhynchus; species Oncorhynchus masou. The sequence continues at coordinate 16,320,875 of NC_088244.1, forward strand.
GACTAGTCATTCAACTGAGACTGCTCTTCTCTGTATCACGGAGGCACTCCGCATTGCTAAAGCTAACTCTCTCTCCTCTGCTCTCATCCTTCTAGACCTATCGGCTGCCTTCGATACTGTGAACCATCAGATCCTCCTCTCCACCCTCTCCGAGTTGGGCATCTCCGGCGCGGCCCACGCTTGGATTGCGTCCTACCTGACAGGTCGCTCCTACCAGGTGGCGTGGCGAGAATCTGTCTCCTTGCCACGCGCTCTCACCACTGGGGTCCCCCAGGGCTCTGTTCTAGGCCCTCTCCTATTCTCGCTATACACCAAGTCACTTGGCTCTGTCATCACCTCACATGGTCTCTCCTATCATTGCTATGCAGACGACACACAATTAATCTTCTCCTTTCCCCCTTCTGATGACCAGGTGGCGAATCGCATCTCTGCATGTCTGGCAGACATATCAGTGTGGATGACGGATCACCACCTCAAGCTGAACCTCGACAAGACGGAGCTGCTCCTCCTCCCGGGGAAGGACTGCCCGTTCCATGATCTCGCCATCACGGTTGACAACTCCATTGTGTCCTCCTCCCAGAGCGCTAAGAACCTTGGCGTGATCCTGGACAACACCCTGTCGTTCTCAACTAACATCAAGGCGGTGGCCCGTTCCTGTAGGTTCATGCTCTACAACATCCGCAGAGTACGACCCTGCCTCACACAGGAAGCGGCGCAGGTCCTAATCCAGGCACTTGTCATCTCCCGTCTGGATTACTGCAACTCGCTGTTGGCTGGGCTCCCTGCCTGTGCCATTAAACCCCTACAATCATCCAGAACGCCGCAGCCCGTCTGGTGTTCAACCTTCCCAAGTTCTCTCACGTCACCCCGCTCCTCCGCTCTCTCCACTGGCTTCCAGTTGAAGCTCGCATCCGCTACAAGACCATGGTGCTTGCCTACGGAGCTGTGAGGGGAACGGCACCCCAGTACCTCCAGGCTCTGATCAGGCCCTACACCCAAACAAGGGCACTGCGTTCATCCACCTCTGGCCTGCTCGCCTCCCTACCACTGAGGAAGTACAGTTCCCGCTCAGCCCAGTCAAAACTGTTCGCTGCTCTGGCCCCCCAATGGTGGAACAAACTCCCTCACGACGCCAGGACAGCGGAGTCAATCACCACCTTCCGGAGACACCTGAAACCCCACCTCTTCAAGGAATACCTAGGATAGGATAAAGTAATCCTTCTCACCCCCCCTTAAATGATTTAGATGCACTATTGTAAAGTGGCTGTTCCACTGGATGTCAGAAGGTGAATTCACCAATTTGTAAGTCGCTCTGGATAAGAGCGTCTGCTAAATGACTTAAATGTAAATGTAATGTAAATGGGGTAGACTTCAAATGAAAATATCAAAAACAACTTTCTATCGCTGGATTTCATTTTACAACCTTTGGAATCAGAGGCTGAATCTTACACCCGCCATCCCCTGACATCCTCAGACATGGATAGACGTCGAATACTGACTTGTTTCACGGGTGACCTGGCTGGTCTGGCACAGTGTGATTATCACAGTCACTATCTCGCTCGCTCTGTATCTTGACGTTCTGCTTTGCAAGAGATCAGGGGGAGAGAAAATTGCATCATCATTAACCTTTATTTAACTAGGCAAGTCAGTTAAGAACATATTCTTATTTACAATGACGGCCTACTGGGAAACAGTGGGTTAACTGTCTTGTTCAGGGGCAGAACGACAGATTTTTACCTTGTCAGCTCAGGGATTTGATCCAGCAACCTTTTGGTTACTGGCTCAACACTCTAACCACTAGGCTACCTGCCGCCCCATTATCCCCAAACCATATTCTTCAGCACACTGCTTATCATGGCAGGACATGGAACCCAGCCTGCTTGTAATAAGAAAATCACTTGCCGCGTGTGTGCATGTGTGCGTGTGTGTGTTTATAACCTTTGTTTGTGTTACTCACTTTACTGGAGCAGCCACTTCCTGATAACTCAGCTTGTGTGTGATGGACCAACTCCAGTGGCTGGGCTTGGGCTCTGTAATCACAAACTGAGAATCCCAATGAGCTGGAATGGAGACAGAGGAGCAGGTTTAACTTGTCACTCCTCTTTTTGATTAATCTGACAATAACTAGCCCTTTCAGGAACTCTAGTTAATGCAATGAACTTCAAATATTCTATTTGCCTATTCCTATCTCTCATAACAGCACTGTTCCAGAAAGTGGAGACACATCTGGATTAGTTATCTTCATGAAACAACATTACGATCCTGCTCTAACGATGCACCACCATTACGATCCTGCTCTAACGATGCACCACCATTACGATCCTGCTCTAACGATGCGCCAGCATTATGATCCTGCTCTAACGATGCGCCAGCATTACGACCCTGCTCTAACAATGCGCCAGCATTACGATCCTGCTCGAGCGATGCGCCAGAATTACGATCCTGCTCTAATAATGCGCCAGCATTACGATCCTGCTCTAACGATGCGCCAGCATTACGATCCTGCTCTAACGATGCGCCAGCATTATGATCCTGCTCTAACGATGCGCCAGCATTGTTATCCTGCTCTAACGATGCGCCAGAATTACGATCCTGCTCTAACGATGCGCCAGAATTACGATCCTGCTCTAACGATGCGCCAGCATTACGATCCTGCTCTAACGATGCGCCAGCATTACGATCCTGCTCTAATGATGCGCCAGCATTTACGATCCTGCTCTAACGATGCCCCAGCATTTACGATCCTGCTCTAACGATGCGCCAGCATTACGATCCTGCTCTAACGATGCGCCAGCATTACGATCCTGCTCTAACGATGCGCCAGCATTTACGATCCTGCTCTAACGATGCGCCAGCATTACGATCCTGCTCTAACGATGCGCCAGCATTTACGATCCTGCTCTAACGATGCGCCAGAATTACGATCCTGCTCTAACGATGCGCCAGCATTACGATCCTGCTCTAACGATGCGCCAGCATTACGATCCTGCTCTAACGATGCGCCAGCATTATGATCCTGCTCTAACGATGCGCCAGCATTGTTATCCTGCTCTAACGATGCGCCAGAATTACGATCCTGCTCTAATGATGCGCCAGCATTACGATCCTGCTCTAACGATGCGCCAGCATTACGATCCTGCTCTAACGATGCGCCAGCATTACGATCCTGCTCTAACGATGCGCCAGCATTTACGATCCTGCTCTAACGATGTGCCAGCATTTACGATCCTGCTCTAACGATGCGCCAGCATTTACGATCCTGCTCTAACGATGTGCCAGCATTACGATCCTGCTCTAACGATGCGCCCGCATTTACGATCCTGCTCTGACGATGCGCCAGCATTACGATCCTGCTTTAACGATGCACCAGCATTACGATCCTGCTCTAACGATGTGGCAGATTTACTGCATCCTGTTGTTTACTGGGCTCTTGTATCCATGGTGATAATAAATGCACCCTGTTTTTGCACACGCTCCTTTAACCTAATCTCATTGGCCCTGTGTCAGTCAGAGTGACAAGCATAACACACTCTGTCCTTTCCACTATTTTTTCCCCTCTCGCTCTCTCACTCCCTCTCTGACTGTTTGCTCCGCTCTGTGCTTCTCTTTTCTGAGTAAATATACAGAGAGTTTGTCTCTTGGTCGATCACTTAGTGAAGGTCACCCTCTGTGTTTCCGCGATAAAGAGCTTATTTTGACAGCTGCCTGAATCTTGCCTCCCCTACCCTCACTGCCTCGTCCCCTACGCTCACTGCCTCATCCCCTACGCTCACTGCCTCGTCCCCTACGCTCACTGCCTCGTCCCCTACCCTCACTGCCTCATCCCCTACGCTCACTGCCTCATCCCCTACGCTCACTGCCTCGTCTCCTACCCTCACTGCCTCGTCCCCTACGCTCACTGCCTCGTCTCCTACGCCCACTGTCTCGTCCCCTACGCTCACTGCCTCGTCCCCTACGCTCACTGCCTCGTCCCCTACGCTCACTGCCTCCTCCCCTACGCTCACTGCCTCCTCCCCTACGCTCACTGCCTCCTCCCCTACCCTCACTGCCTCCTCCCCTACGCTCACTGCCTCCTTCCCTACCCTCACTGCCTCCTCCCCTACCCTCACTGCCTCGTCCCCTACGCTCACTGCCTCGTCCCCTACGCTCACTGCCTCCTCCCCTACCCTCACTGCCTCCTCCCCTACGCTCACTGCCTCCTCCCCTACCCTCACTGCCTCGTCCCCTACGCTCACTGCCTCCTTCCCTACGCTCACTGCCTCCTTCCCTACCCTCACTGCCTCCTCCCCTACCCTCACTGCCTCCTCCCCTACCCTCACTGCCTCCTTCCCTACCCTCACTGCCTCCTCCCCTACCCTCACTGCCTCAGATAGCATCACTAGTCAATACAAATATGGAAAGTTTGTGTATTATACAAATATTTTGCATCTTTATTTTGTGTATGGAACATTAGAGCTGGCTGAAATTCCACATCTTCATCTGTTTTTGACATGCCAACACACTAACCTTTGACCCCCTCATACTGTAGGTGTACCTATCTGTTTTGTATTCTCTTCACTTTCATTTGTTTTCTTCAATTCATTTATTTTGTCAATCCATATTTGTCCTTTGATATCATTTCATTTATATTTCTTTCTGCCCGTCACTTTCTGTATGTCATGTTCTGATTTAATTTGTCATTTTTTGCATTTGATCCTTTTGTTTTCAGTTGATTTTGTTGGTGGATTTGACCCCTTCCCCCTCTACCATGTCAATGAGAAACCATCCCATCTCCTCTTAAAGCCCATGTATCTGTAAGTATGTGTGTGTGTTTGGCCTGTGTGTTTTTCTTTGGCTAGTCTTTGATATTAATTAAGATGAAACGTCTCTTCGTTAACACAGTGTTAATTGGAATAAGGCCTTAATTACTCCACTTTAATAAGCATTTCAGCTTTTGCCTAATGAGCAAGTCATTAAAAAATGACAGCAGATAGATGGCGCCGTGGTGTGATGTCATAGGGTTCAAGGGCATTTTATATGGACCCAGAGAAAAGAGGACAGAACTATGGACTATGTCTCAAATGGAACCCTGTTCCCTAAAATATAGTACACTACTTTTGGACAGTGATAAAGATATGTGGCTCTGGAAAAAAGTTGTGCAAGTTATTTTTAATTAACTAGGCAAGTCAGTTAAGAACAAATTCTTATTTACATTGACATTCTACCCTGGCCAAACCCTAACCCAGACGGCGCTGGGGCAATTGTGTGCCGCCCTATGGGACTCCCAATCACAGCTGGTTGTGATACAGCCTGGAATCGAACCAGGGTCTGTAGTGATGTCATTTGGGACATGTTTCCTTGCCAAAACCCTTATTCTCCTGTCCTCTATCCCTCACTCCCAAAAAGAGCAGCCATCTACTGCTACTGTATGCCCACATTATGCTCACTTTCTGGGGAGTGGGGAATTTGAGAAGAAGGCTGGTGTGTGGAAGTCTAGAGTTTGGGTTTCCTGTCTGATTCAGTTAACCATACACTCAAGGACCTGAACACACCAGCTCATGGTGTTTTCATTAAAGTTTAGCCCATATCAAATTAATAAAGCTTTGCATTGTACAGGTTTATGTTATTGGGATTAAGAACTTAAGAACTGTGTCATGGCAGGATATTCTTCTGTGACTAGTATAAACTTAAGAACTGTGTCATGGCAGGATATTCTTCTGTGACTAGTATAAACTTAAGAACTGTGTCATGGCAGGATATTCTTCTGTGACTAGTATAAACTTAAGAACTGTGTCATGGCAGGATATTCTTCTGTGACTCGTATAAACTTAAGAACTGTGTCATGGCAGGATATTCTTCTGTGACTAGTATAAACTTAAGAACTGTGTCATGGCAGGATATTCTTCTGTGACTAGTATAAACTTAAGAACTGTGTCATGGCAGGATATTCTTCTGTGACTAGTATAAACTTAAGAACTGTGTCATGGCAGGATATTCTTCTGTGACTAGTATAAACTTAAGAACTGTGTCATGGCAGGATATTCTTCTGTGACTAGTATAAACTTTCTTTGTGGTTCTGCTAACTCTGCTAAGGAGTATGAATACGTCTGATTGGAGTAAACAACACTATTAAACCTGTCTATTCTGTCTGAGGGTTTAGGGGAATATGTAGGTTTGTGTGTGTGTGTGTGTGTGTGTGTGTGTGTGTGTGTGTGTGTGTGTGTGTGTGTGTGTGTGTGTGTGTGTGTGTGTGTGTGTGTGTGTGTGTGTGTGTGTGGTTGCATGGGTGTGTGCCTGCATTTATGCACATAGACACACCACAGATTAGAGGCTCTCTGCCTTTTAACCACCATCCCAACTTTCATTTGAATGATATTAAATTATGCATAATTTAATATATCATAATAATAACATAATAACAATATGTGCAGTGGTGGCAGCTAGCCTACGAGCATTGGGCCAGTAACCGAAAGGTCGCTGGTTTGAATCCCTGAGCAGACCAGGTGAAAAATCTGTCTGTGGCCTTGAGCAAGGCATTTAACCCTAATTGTTCCAGGGTCACCATCAATAATGGCTGATCCCTGGTAATTACCTCACTCTCAAAGAGGGTGGGATATGCCGAAAAAGTATTTCTAATTTACACATGTGAAAAATGACCAATCTAAGCACCCACCTAATTATTATAATAATTTTGCTACACTCGCATTAGCATCTGCTAACCATGTGTATGTCACCAATAAAATGTGATTTGAAAAAATGGAATATATTATTAGCCTGCAGGACACCTCTCCTGACAGCTTCATCAGCACTGTTGCAAATGAGACGTCAGGAATTACCCTAACCTTTACCCTCCTCCACCACTAGGGTTATATAGCCTCGATCTTAATAAATGCACCAGGTGTGTGTGTTTTTCATTGGTCATCCACTCACTGTCTCCTGTATCCTATCTTCTCCAGGTCTACGTAAATAGGGCGGCAGCCGACGCCGTGATTTCCCATGGAAACAAAATGGCTGCTCTGACTGACACAACAACAGTCCCAGAATGCACTGCGGCAGGCCAGACATTCCTCTGATTCTCGACTTCTTTATTTCAGCTCTTCAGTACTTCAAACATGTAAATGACTGGTTTTCTGCTTAGTAATGACTGTAGTTTCCAGTTCTGTTCTGCTCTGTTGTTAGTGGGAGGGATGGCGGGGATAGTGTTGGGGGATGGGGAGGGAGGGAGGGGGCGGGGTAATTACTGTGTAACATGGTCTTGAACTCTTTTTGTGTACTCAAATATTAATTATTTATCTTGAACTACAAACGGCATCCAACAACCAAGACTTACAGTACCTGCTGTTAATGGCTGTATTTCTGTCCATCGTTCAGAATTAGTGATCTACAGAATGTCGTATGTATGTATGTATGTATGTATGCATGTATATATGTATATATCTATATACATACATACATACATACATACATACATACATACATACATACATACATACATACATACATACGACATTCTGTAGATCACTAATTCTGAACGATGGACAGAAATACAGCCATTAACAGCAGGTACTGTAAGTCTCGGTTGTTGGATGCCGTTTGTAGTTCAAGATATATATATATATATATACAGTGCCTTGCGAAAGTATTCGGCCCCCTTGAACTTTGCGACCTTTTGCCACATTTCAGGCTTCAAACATAAAGATATAAAACTGTATTTTTTTGTGAAGAATCAACAACAAGTGGGACACAATCATGAAGTTGAACGACATTTATTCGATATTTCAAACATTTTTAACAAATCAAAAACTGAAAAATTATTCAGCCCCCTTAAGTTAATACTCTGTAGCGCCACCTTTTGCTGCGATTACAGCTGTAAGTCGCTTGGGGTATGTCTCTATCAGTTTTGCACATCGAGAGACTGAAATTTTTTCCCATTCCTCCTTGCAAAACAGCTCGAGCTCAGTGAGGTTGGATGGAGAGCATTTGTGAACAGCAGTTTTCAGTTCTTTCCATAGATTCTCGATTGGATTCAGGTCTGGACTTTGACTTGGCCATTCTAACACCTGGATATGTTTATTTTTGAACCATTCCATTGTAGATTTTGCTTTATGTTTTGGATCAATGTCTTGTTGGAAGACAAATCTCCATCCCAGTCTCAGGTCTTTTGCAGACTCCATCAGGTTTTCTTCCAGAATGGTCCTGTATTTGGCTCCATCCATCATCCCATCAATTTTAACCATCTTCCCTGTCCCTGCTGAAGAAAAGCAGGCCCAAACCATGATGCTGCCACCACTATGTTTGACAGTGGGGATGGTGTGTTCATTGTGATGAGCTGTGTTGCTTTTACGCCAAACATAACGTTTTGCATTGTTGCCAAAAAGTTCAATTTTGGTTTCATCTGACCAGAGCACCTTCTTCCACATGTTTGGTGTGTCACTTTTTATGGATATCTTTAAGAAATGGCTTTCTTCTTGCCACTTCCATAAAGGCCAGATTTGTGCAATATACGACTGATTGTTGTCCTATGGACAGAGTCTCCCACCTCAGCTGTAGATCTCTGCAGTAAAATCCAGAGTGATCATGGGCCTCTTGGCTGCATCTCTGATCAGTCTTCTCCTTGTATGAGCTGAAAGTTTAGAGGGATGGCCAGGTCTTGGTAGGTTTGCAGTGGTCTGATACTCCTTCCATTTCAATATTATCGCTTGCACAGTGCTCCTTGGGATGTTTAAAGCTTGGGAAATCATTTTGTATCCAAATCCGGCTTTAGACTTCTTCACAACAGTATCTCGGACCTGCCTGGTGTGTTCCTTGTTCTTCATGATGCTCTCTGCGCTTTTAACAGACCTCTGAGACGATCACAGTGCAGGTGCATTTATACGGAGACTTGATTACACACAGGTGGATTGTATTTATCATCATTAGTCATTTAGGTCAACATTGGATCATTCAGAGATCCTCACTGAACTTCTGAAGAGAGTTTGATGCACTGAAAGTAAAGGGGCTGAATAATTTTGCACGCCCAATTTTTCAGTTTTTGATTTGTTAAAAAAGTTTGAAATATCCAATAAATGTTGTTCCACTTCATGATTGTGTCCCACTTGTTGTTGATTCTTCACAAAAAAATACAGTTTTATATCTTTATGTTTGAAGCCTGAAATGTGGCAAAAGGTCGCAAAGTTCAAGGGGGCCGAATACTTTCGCAAGGCACTGTATGTATATATATATGTATATATGTATGTATATTAGTTTGTTACTATGGCTCGGTCTCAGATCATCACTGTTGGGCTGAATTACAGTTGAGCCTGTGGAATGGAATGGGCTGTTGTGTTCTGCCTGTTTACTTTAGGCCACGATCTGTGCACATAACTACACAGGCAAAGCAGGAAGGGGAGAGGGGGGAATGGGGGAGAGGAGGGGGAGGTAGGGAGGGAAGAGGGAGAGGAGACGAAGGTAAGGGTGGTAGGTAGGGGGAAAAGCAGCCAAACCTACAGAGGATTTGTTCAAAAAGAGAACCAGAAAAAAAGAACGATGAAAAATAGTTTTAGTCAGGGTTTTGAAATGCAAACTTAACTTCATAACAGAGAAAGAGAGTTGATGTTTAAAGTTTTACAGTAAAAGCACACAGGCAATAATGTTTGAGTTTGAGTCTTAACTTTTTCTTAATCTTACTTACGGTGCTGTGACTGACTGAATCCTGTCCAAAACAGTTTTGGACACCACTGATATACAGTGTTTCAATAGACTGAATCCTAAATCTGTAGAGATGGGTGGAATGAAAGGAAATAAGATTATTTTAAATCTTGTTTTACAGTTATTTTGTAATTTTTAATTTAACCTTTATTTAACTAGTTGTTGGTGTGGAAGATTGAGGTTTGTGTCAGGAGTTAGATGTGTGTTAAAACTCCAGTCCAGAAACCCAACTGCCTCAAACTACTGTGAGGGTTGAGTGTAAGGTTGAGTGTTTTGACAGTTGGTCATTAGTTATACACAGTTGCTGACCGACTTTTTTCAATCCTAAATAGTTTGTGATATGAGAGGTAGTTTGACTGCATTTCCCGTCCATGGTATACAAAGATATTGAATGGAGTGTAAATGGTTTAAATGTAAACGTAGCACAAATATAGCAAAACAAGAAGACAGAAATATACACAACCTGTTTTCTCTATCATTCCATCTGTAGATTGTTGATTCAACTGTGATCCATTTGAATGGTTTGTTTCATATCATGTTTGTAGGGGTTTTGTATGAGAACCATGGATATGCTGTATTGTACGGTAATATCCTAGTGTATGTTTGGGTCTATGTTGGATTGGGGAACATTTATCCCACAATCCCAAAAGACATACACTTTTGTGCCCAAACTTTAAGATGGGGGGCTTGTTCTTGAGTATTTGGAGCATATAATTAGAATTTAGAATACTGAAATGGACATGAACCTTCTTATGATGGGATGAAGGTCAGCCATTTTGATCAGGGAGTTGGTCAACCATGGTTTGCCGGTGCTGTGATAAGATATTTGGTAAAATAATGAAGATGAAGAATTTTAGAGGAATGATTCCATAATTTTTTTCAAATTAACTATCAATATCCCAACACCCCTCTAGTAATTTAATAGGATCTCTAACCCCTCTAGTAATGTAATAGGATCTCTAGCCCCTCTAGTAATTTAATAGGATCTCTAGCCCTTCTAGTAATTTAATAGGATCTCTAACCCTTCTAGTAATTCAATAGGATCTCTAGCCCCTCTAGTAATTTAATAGGATCTCTAACCCCTCTAGTAATATAATAGGATCTCTAGCCCCTCTAGTAATTTAATAGGATCTCTAGCCCCTCTAGTAATTTAATAGGATCTCTAACCCCTCTAGTAATTCAATAGGATCTCTAACCCCTCTAGTAATTTAATAGGATCTCTAACCCCTCTAGTAATTTAATAGGATCTCTAACCCCTCTAGTAATTCAATAGGATCTCTAACCCCTCTAGTAATTTAATAGGATCTATAACCCCTCTAGTAATTTAATAGGATCTCTAACCTCTCTAGTAATTTAATAGGATCTCTAACCCCTCTAGTAATTTAATAGGATCTCTAACCCCTCTAGTAATTTAATAGGATCTATAACCCCTCCAGTAATTTAATAGTATCTCTAGCCCCTCTAGTAATTTAATAGGATATCTATGATTTGGACTTTCTGTTGCATATTGTGTAACTGCATTGGCTGTATCCCTTTAGGAGTATGATGGAGTTTAGTTGGAGTTGGAGTTTAGTCTAAGCTTAGTTTTGTGTTTCATCTCTTTTTAAGTTTTGAGAAGGGTCAAGTGATCCTAGATTTGTGGGTAAGAGCACCTTCTCTCTGGCCCGTCCCCTTCTGTTTTGTTACTATGTCCCTCTATTGCCCCCTGCTGTTGAATGTGGTCATGTACACATTAAATACGGCTGAATATGTTTGTGTTCTTCACTTGAACAAACCCCTCATCTTTTTCATTTAGGCTTTCATGGCATATTGTTCATTGATAAGTTACAAAAAAACAGTTAAGGATATTTTCCATTGTCCTACTGGAGCCCATAGAACGGTCCAGGTTACTGCCCTGCATGTATGTACGTGTATATGACTATGCTTCTTTATCTCCACGTTATCCATGCAGTCTTATACTTAACATCGTTCAGAAGAACTAATGTATTCCTTTATTTCTGTAGCCTCTAAGCTCAATTGTTTTTATTTTTGTATAATTTGTCTTATCTGCTAAGACATGAATGCAATGATTTAACCTTTTTTTTAATCAAAGCTTGTTTTCTACCTAATCAAACGAGCCTTGAACACAGAACATAAGAGGATTTGAATTTGGTTTGATCTCGTTTCCAGCAGCATCTGATCAACATGCTCTTATCCCGTGTGGTATTGTGGGTTTGGAAGACAGGCTGCTCATTTGATGATATTGAAATCACAGCTCTTTCTCGCAACTGATATGGGCTTGATAGGAATTCTATTGCAGAACGGTGGTGCAACAATGATAATAGTAAACCATGGACTGTCTCAAATGATATCCTAAAGTAGTGCACTATATAGGTAATAGGAGATCATTATTTCAGGAGAGGGCAACATTAAAGAACATTCATATAGAGATGTCTTGTGCAGAATAGCCCTTCTGTCATAGATATTGCCAGCTCTATACATTACATTTCCTTCTGTAATATTGTATGTTGGACTCCAGTGAGTAAACCCCAAGTTTATCAATACCAAGCCAGGCTTGTCTGTCAGTACTGATGAACATACTGTAGGATCAGCTACAATTTAATAACTGTAGCCAGGATCATTATCCGAAATGAACACACACTGCACCTCATCTCTTGATTTAAAAAATGAATAGCTTGAAGACAACGAAAGTAATTTGATTTATGGGAACAGTTCTTCCTTTTAATGCAATACAGCCTCTCCGACAATACAGCCTCTCCGACAATACAGCCTCTGACAATACAGCCTCTCCGACAGGGAATGGAAGAGTCATACCTGGCATTCAAGTTGGTTGGGACCTATTGTGGTGGCGTAATGGATACCACTGAAAAAGAGTCCACCTCTTTGGAGATAATTCTGTGTCTTTGTATAGGAAAGTGGGGGAAAAGCTTTTTGTATTTCTATTCATTTTGTGTCCTCTGTAGTCCCCATCACACGTGACTCAATTATGTTATCCTATTTGTCCAAACGTGTAAATAGAAGTTTTGTTAATAAAAACAATGTGTACTTTTAATCATTCTCATTGTGATTTATTTGTTTTAGGGATTATTCATATTTTGTGCAAATATTATAACTGTAATCTGATGTGCAGTTGGACAGATTTAACTTGCTCTTCCAATTGATCACTGTAAACATCAATACTGACAAAACACTGGATATTGCATATGTTTTTATTGTTGTATATATAATATATTACAGCCAAAACGAGGCCATTTTAATTTGAGGGTATTTTGAACAGGGCAAATCAACAGTTTTAACGTGGGTCAGACCTGGCATCCAACATCCAGGGAACATTTTCAGAATGTTCTCACAGCACCTATAAAATAATGTGAGCTGCTCCAAGGGGTTCTAGAATCTTTCTTCATTTGTCGAAGGTAAACAAAAGCCTAAAAGGGAAACAAGGAAATTGTGTATTGTTTCTCAGTGTATTAGGGATACTATAGGATAATTGTGTCATACATATTCACAGGGATCTCGTACTTGAGTGTGTGTCTTTCAGGACATGAATGCTCGGACACTGCCTCTGATGGTGGCTCTGCAGATGGGGCAGTGACGCAGGCTGGCAGCACAGTCGCTACACACCACCAGGTGACCACAGGGGATGAAGACAATGGAAACCCGCTTGTCCATACACACCTTACATGTCCGCTCCTCCTGCAGCTGACGCAGGAGCTCATCAGGGGTGGGGTTGCCCACTGCTGAAATACACACAGGAGTGTTGGCGTTTGTCTGTGTGTGGGTGTGTGTGTGTGTGAAATACACATGACCTTTGACCTTTTTCTCTGATGGGTGTCTGTGTCCTGACCCCTCCTGCACTGAGCCCATGCCTCTCCACCAGCCCTGATAGGGACAGAAAACACCAACAGTAAAGGGTGAGACATGGTTACTCATGGTAACATCATCTAAACTAATAATTTGAAAAATCCAAATAATTTCACAGATCTTGATTGTAAAGGGTTTAAACACTGTTTCCCATGCTTGTTCAATGAACCATAAACAACATATCCAGGGTCCCTGTTCACCTGCGTGAACGTGCCTTAGGCAAGCTGCAAAGAGGCATGAGGACTGCAAATGTGGCCAGGGCAATAAATTGCAATGCCCGTACTGTGAGATGCCTAAGACAGCACTACATGGAGACAGGACGGACAGCTGACTGGCCTCGCAGTGGCAGACCACGTGTAACAACATCTAAACACGATTGGTACATCCGAACATCACACCTGCGGGACAGGTACAGGATGGCAACAACAACTGCCCGAGTTACACCAGGAATGCACAATCCCTCCATCAGTGCTCAGACTGTCCGCAATAGGAGGCTGGACTGAGGGCTTGCAGGCCTGTTGTAAAGCAGGTCCTCACCAGACATCACTGGCAACAACGTTGCCTATGGGCACAAACCCACCGTCGCTGGACCAGACAGGACTGGCAAAAAGTGCATTTCACTGACGAGTCGTGATTTTGTCTCACCAGGGGTGATGGTCGGATTCATGTTTATCGTCAAAGGAATGAGCGTTACACCGAGGCCTGTACTCTGGAGCGGGATCGATTTGGAGGTGGAGGTTCTGTCATGGTCTGGGGCGGTGTGTCGCAGCATCATCAGACTGAACTTGTTGTCATTGCAGGGAATCTCAATGCTGTGCGTTACAGAGAAGACATCCTCCTCATTCATGTGGTACCCTTCCTGCAGGCTCATCCTGACATGACCCTCCAGCATGACAATGCCACCAGCCATACCTCTTGTTCTATGCGTGATTTCCTGCAAGACAGGAATGTCAGTGTTCTGCCATGGGCAGCGAAGAACCCGGATCTCAGAATGGTGCACGTCTGGGACCTGTTGGATCGGAGGGTGAGGGCTAGAGCCATTCCCCCCAGAAATGTCCAGGATCTTGCAGGGGCCTTGGTGGAAGAGTGGTGTAACATCTCACAGCAAGAATTGGCAAATCTGGTGCAGTCCATGAGGAGGGGATGCACTGCAGTACTTAATGCAGCTGGTGGCCACACCAGATACTGTTACTTATGATTTTGCCCCCCCCCCCTCCCCCCACACACACACACACATTATTTAATGTGGAACTTTTTCAGTTTATGTCTCAGTTGTTGAATCTTATGTTCATACAAATATTTATTTTTCTTTTTTTGCTGAGTTTATTTACATGTTTAACAAGAGTCTCCATTTGTTGTTTCTCAGTGTCAATCCAGTCATTTCAGATGAACAAGGATATCAAAGGGTTGTGTTAAAATATGAACGTGGTCAACATCAGAGTTAAAGATACCAACGTTGGTCCAGCAGGCTATTTTTAGGACTCCCCCAGGGGTCAAAGTGTAATTAGAGCCCTGTAGGTTGTAAGTTCAAGTAATGTGAGCCCTTAGCCTTTACCTAGCCCATAACAATAACAATCCGCTGGTCCCTACCTCCAAACAAGTATTTATGGGTAGAGGCAGTGGGTTCTGTCAGACAAGGCAAATGTTTAGGGATTGACCCCTGTGAGCTGTACCCAGGCACATGCTGCTATTGTACTATCACCCTGGTAGTGGATGAAGTGAATCCCCTCCCCTTACAGTGTTAAGTGCTTTGAACATCAGAAAAGTTACATGTAAATCCAAGCCATTATCATTAATATAATCACCATTCTTACTCTGACCTCTGCTCTGCGGTCTGGTCCGGTCCTCCTCCTCAGCTGCCAGTATGTCAGTGACCAGGCCAGACACGGAGGTGTAGTGCTGGCCGTTCAGCAGGTACTTCGTCTGGACCAGACTCTCCACAAGGCCAGCCTCAAACCCCATCTGGAGCACGGTCTGGACCACAGGAGACAACATGGCCGAGGGTACGTCCAGACCACCCACCACATCTGACAGAGGGGAGGACGGGGAGAGAGAAAAAACAAAACAGGTATTAGGTGGGAAGTTGGGAAAGAGACAGTTATATAGAGTTTCACTGAAAACCAACAGCACTGCATTTTTTATTCAGTGAGATATGGAAAACCAGACTTTTGATAAACGGCACAGTAGAGAGAGCAGTACCCCAGGGTGTGGGAGTGGAAAGAGCAGTACCCCAGGGTATGGGAGTGGAGAGAGCAGTACCCCAGGGTGTGGGAGTGGAGAGAGCAGTACCCCAGGGTATGGGAGTGGAGAGAGCAGTACCCCAGGTTGTGGGAGTGGAGAGAGCAGTACCCCAGGGTGTGGGAGTGGAGAGAGCAGTACCCCAGGGTGTGGGAGTGGAGAGAGCAGTACCCCAGGGTGTGGGAGTGGAGAGAGCAGTACCCCAGGGTGTGGGAGTGGAGAGAGCAGTACCCCAGGGTGTGGGAGTGGAGAGAGCAGTACCCCAGGGTGTGGGAGTGGAGAGAGCAGTACCCCAGGGTATGGGAGTGGAGAGAGCAGTACCCCAAGGTGTGGGAGTGGAGAGAGCAGTACCCCAGGGTGTGGGAGTGGAGAGAGCAGTACCCCAGGGTGTGGGAGTGGAAGGAGCAGTACCCCAGGGTGTGGGAGTGGAGAGAGCAGTACCCCAGGGTGTGGGAGTGGAAGGAGCAGTACCCCAGGGTGTGGGAGTGGAGAGAGCAGTACCCCAGGGTGTGGAAGTGGAGAGAGCAGTACCCCAAGGGTGTGGAAGTGGAGAGAGCAGTACCCCAGGGTGTGGGAGTGGAAGGAGCAGTACCCCAGGGTGTGGGAGTGAAGAGAGCAGTACCTCAGGGTGTGGAAGTGGAGAGAGCAGTACCCCAGGGTGTGGGAGTGGAGAGAGCAGTACCTCGGGGTGTGGAAGTTGGCAAACAAGAGGCAACCAAAAGCCATGCATCACCTCTCTGACACACATTAAACCACAGAAACAAATTGAGTTCTGATAAACACAGAGAAAAGCACCACTGAGGGATACATCTGCTTCTCTGACTGTCCTCTAAAACAGCTGAACCTGACAGTATTTGTAATTCTCTCTACACACACGTTTAAGTGCCCACTCATGTAATATATCCTCTTAGTCTGTATCCAGGGGAAAGCAGCGTATTGGTTTCCAAGGCAATCCATATTTATTGTGTTTGTTCAGCACAGGTTGACACGTGGGGCGGATCACCCATTGATGCCATTTAGGGAGGCGGGGGTCAAGAGAATGAAGTGGATGTAATATAAGTTTCAATGTTTTCATTTGTATCCTGGGACTCACCATTTTCTGAGTTGATTTCTCTGGACACCGGAGTCTGTGATACACCCTGGAAAACAAATCAACACTGGGGATCTATTCTGTGAGTTCTCTAACGCACTGTAGTGACCACAACAGTTATGTTGGCACACTACAAATGATCCTGGCTTTTGGTATGACAGTGGAGGACAGTGAAGCACAACAGTGAAGGATGAATGTTAGGGATGAAGGTACTTACCACAGTCTCTATATTGAAGTGAGTATCCTGGCTGTTGCTGACGTAGTCTCGCCCTCTCGTCTGGATCAGGAAGTCACATCTGAGGAATGAAAGAGAAAGTTGACAGCAGAACCGTGGACACAGGGTCAAAGGCATTACATTTTGCATTTTGACAGTTTGTGTGATACCGTGGGAACCACTTGGCGTGCTCCTGCCAGGGGTCATCTCCAGGTTCCCAGTTCCTCAGCCCTCCATCACAGTAGAAACATTTCACGTTGTCACCGTGTCCTAGGAGGAGGGACATAATATTTTGTCTATCATAGCACTTCTGACAAAGACTTTACATGAAGATTAGACACACTAAAAAACACACACATGCATACAGTACACACAGACAACAAGCAGTGTGTGTTTGCTGTCCGTGTACACACACACACACACACACACACAGGCAAATTTAGGTATAGGCGACAATGGCAGCCGCCTGGGGCTGCATCTTGTTGGGGACAGCACGGGGCGCCCACACAAACAAAATTGGAATGCTGACATTTGCAGGATCGGTTTTCTATCGCTCATTTGCATTATCATGTCACCGAGTGGGACTGTGAGTCAAATAGCCTTGTCGGAGAGGGGGCCTTGATTCTAGTTTGTGACATGGGCAGGCTACTACCTGGGAAGGTCTTTTGTATATATTTGTATAGTTTTAAATGTTATGATTATTTATTTGTATTGTTCCAAATATCTGAATAAAAATGACAGTGCAGAATGGTGCTTTGTTTTGGCGGGGGCGCTGAAGGGGGGGGGGGGGGGGTCGCCCAGGGAGCCATACAAGCTAGAACCGCCACTGCACACACAATGACACAAATGATCACATTAATACACACAGGCAGACACCCCAACATTCCTGCTGTGCGAATGTGGATTGTGTTATTGCATTTACAAAACTGAATTTCAAACAAAGGAAAAGTTGTTTCTGATTCGCTCTCATAGTTGTTTTGTTCTAAGATTTAATGAACACAACAGTCTAACCATAACAGTGATGTTTTCCTTTACGCAGTCCGAGTCCTGTCCAGCTTTTTCTGTCAACAAACACATGACTCAGCGTGGCTATTGTCCCACACACAAAGACTGGAACCTGCTATTTCTGAATATCCAATTGCCAATTTCTAATTGCCAAGGCGTGCGTAATTTTGTCCAATAGCTTCAGTAAACATGAGAACTAAAAGAAAGAAGCAAGTTATAAAATGTTCCCAACATAATTTAGAAAAGTGGAAATACACAACACACACTGATGTCACAATAGGATTTCTCTCTCACCATCAACAAATACTATTTGCGCACCTGTGTAGAAGAATCCTGCCCTCGACAGAACATCGGGCTGGACCGTCGCACCAGTGGGCCAGTTGTGGAAGGTGGTGAGACGGGATTCCTCTGACTCCATCTCGGGGTAAACAGCCTGCCCGGCCGCCCCCTGGTCGTCCACAGTCATCCTCTGGAGCTGGCTCAACAGCTGACCGTCCACGGAGTCAGAAGGGGACCCGGGAACGACATACAGTGGGATATTCCCAACCGCTCTACCCATTACCAAACTACAAGTGGGGAAGTGTCTCTTGTGTTCGACGATCGGACTGTCCCCATGGACCCAATACCTCAGGATCCCTCCACAACAGAAGCACTTGACCTTATCATCGGGCCCCAGTAAAAAGAAGCCGGCTCTGGCTAGGTTGGTCGCGGTGACCGGCGCATCGCCCGGCCAGTTTTCAAAAGTTCGAAGCCTATCCCCCTCGCCTCGCATCTGGGGCGTCTCCAGAATATACATCATCTCGCTCCGGTCATCCGTCATGCTCTTCTTTTTCCTTCGGTCCTGTGGCAGTCATCCCTGTTCCGTTCCATAGTGGACTGTGCAGTTGGGAGCGCGAAGCGCGCAGTGCTGAACATATACTCCCTGCAGCTGTAAGCACGGCTTGCGCAGTAGCCCACATCAGGCAGCGTTCCAGAACTCACTCACTAGATGCCAGAAGGCAGTCCCATGCGGTCAAAACATAGAGGAACCATCTTTATATCTGTAACAGCATAGGTAGCGCCATTGAGGCTACAACCCATAAGAATCCCCACACAGTTGACTAGTTTGACCACTTTAACATTTCGGAAGCCCTCTATGGCGCTGCCCATGCTATATTGGACTTTTGGTCAATAGAGGCCTCTGTTATTCTCTTTTCCAGACTGTTTGACGTGGATAGCCTATCACCAAAATAAGAACAGTGCGTTAGTGAGACGTGTCCAACCCGGAATCCACCAAGTTTAATTTGCTAAACCTACACATTAAATAATGTATATTTATTGCTGCAGATTTTGCACAATGATCTCGACTGTAACCAGTCTCACAATGAACACTGAATAAAAATATAAATGCAAAATGTAAAGTGTTGGTCCAATGTTTCATGAGCTGAAATAAAAGATCCCAGAAAAGTTCTATATACACAAAAAGCATATTTCTCTCAATTGTTTTGCACAAATTTGTTTACATCCCTGTTAGTGCACATTTCTACTTTGTCAAGACAATACACCTGACAGGTGTGGCATATCAAGTAGCTTATTAAACAGTATGATCATTACACAGGTGCACCTTGTGCAGGGGACATTAAAAGGTCCAACCAGCCTCACAACCGCAGACCACTTGTAACCACGCCTGCCCAGGACCTCCACATCTGTCTTCTTCACATCTGCCTTCTTCACCTGCGGGATTGACTGAGACCATCCACCCAGACAGCTGATGAAACTGTGGTTTTGCACAACCAAAGAATTGCTGCACAAACTGTCAGAATCAGTCTTAGTGATGCTCATCTGCGTGCTCGTCGTCCTCACCAGGGTCTTGACCTGACTGCAGTTTGGCGTTGTAAGCGACTTCAGTTGGCAAATGCTCACCTTCGATTGCCACTGGTAAGCTGGAGAAGTGTGCTCTTCACAGATTAATCCCAGTTTCAACTGTACCGGGCAGATGGCAGACAGTGTGTATGGTGTTGTGTGGATGAGTGGTTTGCTGATGTCAACGTTGTGAACAGAGTGCCCCATGGTGGCAGTGAGGTTATGGGATGGGCAGACATAAGCTATGGACAATGAATACAATTGTATTTTATCGATGGCAATTTGAATGCACAGAGATACCTTGATGAGATCCTGTGGTCCATTGTCATGCCATTTATCCACCTTATGTTTCAGCATGATGCACAGCCCCACATCACAAGGATCTGTAAACAATTCCTGGAAGCTGAACATTTCCCCATTTTTTTCATGGCCTAAATACTCACCAGACAAGTCACCTATTGAGCATGTTTGGGATCCTCTGGATCGACATGTACGACAGCGTGTTCCAGTTCCCGACATTATCCAGCAACTTCACACAGCCATTGAAGAGGAGTGGGACAACATTCCACAGGCCACAATCAACAGCCTGATCTACTCTATGTGAAGGAGATGTGTAGCGTTGCATGATGCAACTGATGTTCCCACCAGATACTGACTGGTTTTCTGATCCACACCTCTACCTTTTTTAAGGTATCGAACCAATACCAACTGTACATACCTTTGTGTGCCTCCTCATCAGTATACCTGCAGTCCAACTCACACACAAAAGTGAGCCGTTCAGCCATCTGTGCCCAACTACTGATTGTCAATGTGTTCCCTTACTGCCTTAGAGAGAGGAGAAGAGGGAAAGGGAGACTATAAGTAGAAGACCAATGAGCCTTCTTCAAGGAGGTGGTTAAGGCATATTAGGCCTATACTTTAATAGAAAATATATCCAGGATTTATAGCCGGGTTCACTGTAACCCCCCAGATTTTTGTTGTTAGAGACTTAGGCATAAAGCTCATGATCTTTATTTCTACAGTTTGCATAGCTCATGATGGAATTTCAGTAAGCATTTCACTGTAAGGTCTACACCAGTTGTATTTAGACAAATAACATTTGATTTGAATTATAAACATCTTCCCTGGCCTACATCCAATGTAAATCTGTTAGGCAAGGGGTTATATCTGGATAGCCTAATATTTATTTCGGCATGATTTAGGCCTAGGAAAAATATTGTCTTTGTAGCCTTTAGTATAGGCCTAAATCCCTGTGTCTGAATGGGACTTCTACATGTCTGGTGTCTCACAACAACAGCAACATTTGACTATTTATTGAAATTACTGCCCCTCATTGTACCATGCATCGTACCTGTTTTGCATAAACTTCCCATAAACTGTCACTAGACTCATTCTAACCTGCCAACACTGGTCCACCATGCAGGGCCACTCACTTTTTTTGTTTTGTTTTTGTTTTTGTGTTTGATTATTTTAAAATGTTTAATGAACAACAAATCAATACAGAAAGTACATGAGGGAACACAAGAACATACAGACTACATACACTGGACAATCGAGCTGGGGGTACAATATCACATTACAATTACACAAGGACCTTAAGGGACATACATACACTTAAAATTCTAACAGCTGTTTTGTTAGTTGAGTATTTAACTGTCTTAAAATACAGTTCAATTTATTTTCGTGTATATGAAAATTGGCCAAAATAATAATGAAATTAATTACATAAAAATGTTTCAGCTTATTTCTATTGTATGTAAAGAACCCAAGCAGTACATCTATCCACAATAGTGTAATATCTTCATAAATGTGTTCAATTATAAATCTACTGATGTCTTGCCAGAGTTTTCTTACATGAATACAATGCCAAAAAAGATGCAACACTGTTTCTGGGTGGTCATTACAAAAGGAGCTATTTGAGTTGATGTTTTCCTTAAACTTCTTCATATAGTGGTTGGCAGGATTATATTTATGAATAATTTTAAAGGAAACTTCCTTAATTTTGTTAACAAGTGGGTATGTGTGTGGCAACATCCAAACTTTTTTCCAACAGATATTATCAATAAATCCATTCCAAAAAGGCATGACATAAGGTATAGATACAATATCCTGCTGAAACAACGTTCGTATCGCTCTGTTGTTGAATGGACCAAAAGAGAAACAAATCTTTCCTACTGATGAGTCAACAAGGTCAGTAGAAGGTAGGCTCTGAGGGTCAGGTCTTGACACGTTCCTGAGTAACAGAGCAGCACCTGAGGGAATGGCATCTAAAACAATGGCAACATGTTTAGGTGTTACAGGGACCTTGTAAAGTGATAAGAATTCCTTAGAACTGAGTAAAGACCCTCTGCATTTACCAGTTGGCTCACCAATAGGATATTATTTCAGAACAAATATTCTAAAAACAAAGAACTATTTTTATACAATATATCCCGATTATTCCATATATAATATCTGTGTGGAGAAAAATTGTGTTTATAAATTAAGGACCATGACAAGAAAACCTGCTGATGAAAAGCAGAAAGTTTCACTGGAATTTTGTCAATATTATAATTACAAAACAACATGAAGTTAAGGCCACCAAAAGTAGAGAAGACATGATGAGGAATAAAATTCCAGATAGAAGTGGGTCTTTTTAGGAATTGTTTTATCCAATTGATCTTAAAAGTATTATATAAAGTAGTAAAGCCCAGAAAGTCCACCATTCTCATAAGTGTTCATTACAACAGTTTTCCTAATGTAATGGGTTTCTCCACAGAAAGGTGAAAAGCATCTGGTCTATCTCCTTGCTTATTTTACTGTCAAGATATAAAGATAGTACACCATGTGTTAGTCTAGAGATACCTTCGTCTTTGGTTATTAGGACTCTACCTTTTAAAGATAAGTCCCTTTGTAGCCATTGATTTAGCTTCTTCTGGGTATTTTTAATAAGAGGGTTCAAATTTAATAAGCCTCTAGACTTTTGATCCTTTGTAATGGTTATGCCTAAATATGGAAGTTCTTCTTTTACTGGAATACCATAATATGAAGGTGTCACACAATCTTTGACAGCTATGAGTTCACATTTATTAATGTTAAGATATAGACCAGATGCTTTGGAAAAGGATTGTATCACATTGATCGATATGGGAATTTGGTTAGCGTCTTTCAGAGAAAGTGTAGTATCGTCAGCCAGCTGGCTTATAATCATTTCTTTACCAGCTATGGAAATACCTTGTACAGGACTATTATTTAAAGAATTTGCAAGAAGTTGGGTGATTAATAAAACAGGTACGGGGAGATAGGAATTAGGCAAGGTTGTCCTCTCTTTAACTCAAATCTAGGTGAGGTGCCACATTTCAATTTAATAGAGCTGTTACCATGTGCATAGAGAGTCTTAATAACTTTGCAGAAAAAAATCCCAGAAGCCAAGTCTCTCAAGGGAGTGGACTGCGTTATAAAAACCTAAAAATAATATGAAGCTATCCTCAGTTATTAGGTCTGAGTAGTCAAGTACGTCTAATACTAGTCTGACATTGTTAGAAATATGTTCCTCATGAAGCCAGACTGTGTTTCATCAATGATTGCATCCAGGACTTCTTTCATTCTTTTTGCAAGTAGTAAGGCTGTGTTTCATCTTATAGTCATTATTAAGAAGACAAATTGGACGCCAGTTATCGATGAGCAGCACTTCTTTTTTATGCTTAGATATCAGTGTTATTAACCCCTGACTCATTGTAGGAGGGAGAACATTGTTTTTAATACTCTCTAAAAAGATTTCAAATAGGAAGGGAGCTGCTTGTTCAGAAAATAATTTGTAAAATTCTGATTTAATTCCATCAGCACCTGTTGATTTATTGTTCTTTAGATGTTTGATAGAGTCTGTAATCTCTTCAACTTTGATGGGTTCATCGCACTGTTTAGATTCTATATCACTGTTAGAGTGAACATTATTCAGTGAGTTAAAAAACATATCTGTGGATTCCTGACAATATGAAGAGCTATATCATTTTCTGTCAAAAAAAAATTGCAATTAAAATTTAGCAATTAATTTTTGGTCATCTGTAATAACACCATCAATGTTTAATTTATGGAGAGTGTTATTTTTAGAGTGAAATTTCTCAAGTCTAAAGAAATAGGATGAATTCTGTTCTCCCTCCTCAATCCATTTTTTCATAGATCCAATAAAGGCTCCTTCTGCTTTTAATTTATATATATTATCCAGTTCATTTTGTAACTCAATTAGTTCCATCTTCTCCTCCCCCAAGAGGTCAGCTGGGGACCTCTGAGAAAGGGAAGTTATCTTAATGATCACCTTTTCCTCCTCAGCTCTTCTGGTCTTAGCAAGGTTACTACCATATTTTCTAAGGTATTTGGACACCTCAAATTTAAAGAGCTCCCAGTTCGTGCAATAAGATTTTTCTTCACAAGCCCTTTCCCAAAAGTGTGAGAGCACATCTTTAACCTCAAACTTAACTATATCATTATTTAATAATGAGCTATTTAGCTTCCAGTAGGATGCTCTGCCAAGGTTAGTATCAGGGGTAAATATTTTGATATCAATGTAAATGACCCTATGGTCTGTGAGGGGAGTAGTACAAATATTTGTAGTAACACAGTCACTATCAATACATTTGGATATAAGACAACAATCTATTCTGGATTGTCTGGAGCCTGTTTTGTTACTCCAAGTGAATGATCTTTCGGCCGGAAACATCTCTCTCCATATATCAGTAAGATAAAACTTTTCCATAAAAAGTATTAACCCAAATTCTGATTGGTTGGCCTACCTGGGGGCCATCTATCAGTTGAATTATCTATTGTTAATGTTAAAGTCCCCTCCTATCAATTATAACGAATTGGGAAATTTAGATAACCAATGAAGTATATGTTTCTCTGTAGATTCAAGCAGTTCACCATTCTCATGTTTGGTGTTGTACCAGTAGAAGTTTACAGTAATGAGTAACTATAACTGATCATAAGACAAATAAAGTGACCAAAGGGGTCACATTCCGAGTGTAGAATATTACCATCAAAGGTATTTTTCATTGTAGTGACACCAGCGGAGCGTTCAGATCCATGGGAAAGCCAAATATCGTTGCCCCACTGTGTGCAGGGCCACTCACCTTTCAAGAAACCCAGTGTCGCTGTCGTAAAGTTCAGTCTAGAACCCGGATGGAACCAATGGGATAGAACAGCCATTGGGGGAAGTGCTGCACGCTAACTGTGGAAGGATCTCTGGAGTGGAAAAAAAAGACGTAAAAGATTTAACTGTGGACAGAGATTGTACCGGATCCAAAAACAATATTCTGTGGAGAAATATTATCCGGACTTATTTAAGCTTGGACATTGAATCCGAGCGGACCGGATAAGATACTTGCACTGTGGGAGTTGATCTGGGGATACAAGCAGTGGAAAAACACTTTAGCTAGCCTAGCCAGCTAACTGAGCTAGGAACCATCGAAAACCGGAGCATCAGATACACTGACCTGCTAGGCTCCGTGCGAATCCAGGGACTTGCTTAATGAATTATGTCTGCCACAAGCATTGACCCTCAGGTAACGTTAGGCAGGACGATGCATCTCGCCGTGCAGTAAATATGTTCGCTAGCTAATTAACCTTACGTAGCCAGGTAACGTTAGCTACGTTTCAAACTAATTTAATTGTGCTAGGCGGTTTGTTGGCAAGCTAACTAACCGGTTTGTTCAAACGAAGGACGTTTTGCGACCACATATTTGCATAGTTTTACTGTACGATGTTTGAGGGCAAACAAGTAGCTAACGTTAACGTTAAGCAAACTATTTGCTAGCGAAGTAATGTTGGCTCGGTAGCTAACATCTTGCTAACCTGCTAACTAGCCAACTCTTGTTTAGAAATCAGGGGTTAACTAACCTGATAACCAATGAGCCACTTAAATATTAGCTTAACGTTAGCTAGTTAGTTGGCTAAATGGGCGTAGCTAGTTAGTAAGTTAACTAGCTATCTTGCAGCGTTACATCGTTGCTTGATGATCTTGTTAGTCATATTTAAGCTATGCGTTTAGCCAAAAAGCTAGCTGACCAACTCACTGATGGGATTTTCCCATGGTGTTACGTAGCTAGCTAGCCAGAACTTTTAGCTGGCCAACGTTAGTCTGATCATGGTTAGACACTTGTCAGCTAGTTAACTAGCTAGCCAGCGGATAGGCCCAGTTAGCTAGGTAGGTAATGTATGGTGAAGCTCCCTTTGGCTAACATGCATGTTTTCTTTTATTCCCGGTGCGATCCAATGGGGATGCAGAGATCAAAGGGACAAGCATCTAAAGGTAAGAATCATTGCATTTCACATAGCTAACACGTATCTATCAAATAGGCCTATCTATAACCAAAAGAAAAACAGCCGTATATTTAGTTGCAGTTTTAGGGGGGGGGAGGTTCTACCTAGCTAGAATCTAAAAGGGGTCTTTGGCTGTCCCGGTGGGATAACTTTCTGTAGAATCCCTTTGGGTTAACCCAATAATGGACTATCAGAGCCTAACGTTATCCTTATAGTTAAGCGACCTTACATGTTATGTTAGGAAAAGCGAATTGACAGCAAAATTATAATTGTGAATCGATTCTCAATTGCGGTATGGTTCTAGAAACATCAAGCCCTCTACTTTTATATTACATCAAAATAAATTCACAAATGCAAAATATAGACTTACTGTAGGCCTATGCTGTTTTAACAGAGTTGCAGCCCACAGTATTTGTAGTGCTGAGCAATTAGTGCTTTGTGAGTTCGGTTTAGTGTCGATTATTAAAAACGAATCACGGATTTCCATTTGAATTATTACTGTAAACAATAAATGCACAATGCATTAAGTGGGTTGAATGCTATAACATGTAATGTAGAACAATTAATAAAGGACCGTTGATGGTAGTGACTTCCCTTTACTACTACTTTAAGCAATAAGGCCCGAGGAGGTGTGGTATATGGCAAATATACCACGGATAAGGGCTGTTCTTAGGCATGACGCAGCATGGTGTATTGGCTGGTTACCAAAGTAATTAGAGCAGTAAAAATGTTTTGTTATACCCGTGGTATACAATCTGATATACCACGGCTGTCAGCCAATCAGCATTCAGGGCTCGAACCACCCAGTTTATAAGTTAGGAGAGGGTTTGGACTGGGTAGGCTGTCATTGTAAAATAATAATTTGTTCTTAACTAACTTGCCTAGTTAAATAAAGGTTAAGTAAAAACATGCAGATCTTACTTTCTGCAAAGTTACAAAGGCTAAACCAACAGCTACACAACTGAAATTAGATGCATTGTAAACACAGGTCCATCAAGGAAAACTTAGCTAGCTAGCATTGATTTGTTTGTGCAGAGACATATTTTTTGGAGCATCTGATGACCTAGCACGGTGAGTGATGAACATGAATTTCTCTGGTGCCTACTGTGGTCATGACACATGTGGCGCTTTGCTGTCAAATCCTCTCATGTTTCTAGTTTCACCAGCTGTTTTCAGCAACATTTTTTAATACTTTTGTCATATTGGCAGGTTTGCTACCAACAAAGTATTTATCTAGCTTCTAGTCTAGTATTTGATATGCAATGCGATCTCCTCGCAATGAACAGTTTCAAGTCTCCTGATGAGAAGGCAAACTTTTCTTGCTATGACAGGCAACATTGGGCATTATCATGTCATTGTTATGGATTTATCCTACTGAATATCAATAGAAAACAGCTACTTTGCCGTTATTCTGTCTGCAGAGGTCGTGCCTGTGTTAGCCATAGCTAGCTGTCTAGCAAGCAAGGGACAACAACGTCGCCACAAGCATAGTAATGGAACATAAAGAACGAACGACTGGGTTGCATCCATAAATATCAAACGAACGACTGGGTCTCTAGCAACCAAAATATGAGAGAATTAATTTGCTTATAGAAATTAAAACAAAAACAAAATGTTTTTCTTTCTACCGGTAAATGTGTGCTTAGTATTTTCTTTGGCAACTGTGGTATAAATGGGATAAACAGCTGAAACGAACGCAACGGAATCAACTTTGTTGTTATTCTGGCTGCAGCAGTCGCTATCATCCAGAAGGCGAGGTCAGTACATGTACATCAACGCTGGGACTACGAGACTCGCCAAGCCATCACTAGCTGGTCTCTAACCAGTACCCTGCCCTGAACTTAGTCAATGTCACTGGTCGGCTACCATCTGGTTACTCAACCCTGCACCCTAGAGGCTGCTATGCTATGTACATAGACATGGAACACTGGTCATTTTAATAATGTTTATGTACTGTTTTACCCACTTCAAATGAATATACTGTATTCTAGTCAAGGCTACCAATTTGTAAGTCGCTCTGGATAAGAGCGTCTGCTAAATGACTTAAATGTAAATGTAAATGTATCCTATTCAACTATTGCTGTACATAGAATTGTATATCTTAAGTATTCTTCAGATATACTACATATTCTATCCACATAATGTCTATACATCCCATCATAGATATATCACACACACACAATCACCGGTCAAAAGTTTGGGGTCACTTAGAAATGTCCTTGTTTTTTAAAGAAAAGCACATAGACAAAAACATTTAAAATGACATCAAATTGCTCAGAAATACAGTTTAGACATTGTAAATTACTATTATAGCTGGAAACGGATGATTAAAAAATGTTTTTGAATATCTACGTAGGCATACAGAGGCCCATTATCAGAAACCACTCCTGTGTTCCAATAGCATGTTGTTAGCTAGTCCAAGTTTATAATTTTAAAAGGCTAATTGATCATTAGAAAACCCCTTTGCCATTGTTAGCACAGCTTAAATTGTTGTTCTGATTTAAAGATTCAATAAAACTGGCCTTTAGACTAGTTAAATGTCTGGATCGTCAGTATTTGTGGGTTTTATTACAGGCTCAAAATATCCAGAAACAAAGAACTTTCTCCTGAATCTGTCTATTTTTGTTCTGAGACATAAAGGCTATTCCATGCGAGAAATTGCCAAGAAACTGAAGATCTTGTACAAAGCTGTGTACTACTCCCTTCACAGAACAGCACAAAATGGCCCTAACCAGAATAGAAAGAGTGGGAGGCCCCGGTGCACAACAGAGCAAGAGTACAAGTACATTAGAGTGTCTAGTTTGAGAAATTGATGCCTCACAAGTCCTCAACTGGCAGCTTCACTAAATCGTACCCGCAAAACACCAGTCTCAACGTCAATAGTAAAGAGGCGACTCCGGGATGCTGGCCTTCTAGGCAGAGTTCCTCTGTCCAGTGTCTGTGTTCTTTTGCCGATCTTAATCTTTTCTTTCTATTGGCCAGTCTGAGATGGCTTTTTCTTTGCAACTCTGCCAAGAAGGACAGCATGCCGGAGTCGCCTCTCCACTGTTGACGTTGAGAATGGTGTTTTGCGGGTACTCTTTGTATTTCATATACCTCGACTTTTGGATGTTCTTATAGGTACTTTATTATTGCCAGCCTAATCTCGGGAGTTGATAGGCTTGAAGTCATAAACCGTGGTGTGCTTCAAGCATTGCAAAGAGCTTCTGGCAAATGTAGGAAAGTGCTGTTAGAATGAATGCTTACGAGCCTGCTGCTGCCTACCACCGCTCAGTCAGACTGCTCTATCAAATATCAAATCATAGACTTAATTATAATAAACACGCAGAAATATGAACCTTTGGTCATTAATATGGTCAAATCCATAAACTATCATTTCACTGTAACGTTCTTTGCTTCACGGAAACATGGCTCACTGGAGAGACGCTATCGGAGTCGGTGCAGCCAACGGGTTTCTACACGCATCGCGCCGACAGAAACAAACATCTTTCTGGTAAGAAGAGGGGCGGGGGTGTATGCCTTATGGCTAACGAGACGTGGTGTGATCACAGAAACATACAGGAACTCAAATCCTTCTGTTCACCTGATTTAGAATTCCTCACAATGAAATGTCATCCGCATTATCTACCAAGAGTATTCTCTTCGATTATAATCACAGCCGTATATATTCCCCCCCAAGCAGACACATCGATGGCTCTGAACGAACTTTATTTGACTCTTTGCAAACTGGAATCCATACATCCTGAGGCTGCATTCATTGTAGCTGGGGATTTTAACAAGGCTAATCTGAAAACAAGACTCCCTAAATTGTATCAGCATATCGATTGCGCAACCAGGGCTGGCAAAACCTTGGATCATTGTTATTCTAACTTCCGCGACGCATATAAGGCCCTGCCCTCCTTTCGGAAAAGCTGACCACGACTCCATTTTGTTGATCAGAAACTAAAACAAGAAGCTCCCACGCTGAGGTCTGTCCAACGCTGGTCCGACCAAGCGGATTCCACACTCCAAGACTGCTTCCATCACGTGGACTGGGATATGCTTCGTATTGCGTCAGACAACAACATTGACGAATACGCTGATTCGGTGTGCGAGTTCATTAGAACGTGCATTGAAGATGTCGTTCCCATAGCAATGATCAAAACATTCCCAAACCAGAAACCATGGATTGATGGCAGCATTCACGTGAAACTGAAAGCGCGAACCACTGCTTTTAATCAGGGCAAGGTGACTGGAAACATGACCGAATACAAACAGTGCAGCTATTCCCTCTGCAAGGCTATCAAACAAGCTAAGCGTCAGTAGACGGCTCAATGGCTCAGACACGAGGTATGTGGCAGGGTCTACAGTCAATCACGGACTACAAAAAGAAAACCAGCCCAGTCACGGACCAGGATGTCTTGCTCCCAGGCAGACTAAATTACTTTTTTGCCTGCTTTGAGGACAATACAGTGCCACTGACACTACTACCGCCCCCACCACGACTTCCGTCATCATGAAGTGCTTTGAGAGACTCGTCAAGGACCATATCACCTCCACCCTACCTGACACCCTAGACCCACTCCAATTTGCTTACCGCCCAAATAGGTCCACAGACGATGCAATCTCAACCACACTGCCCTAACCCATCTGGACAAGAGGAATACCTATGTGAGAATGCTGTTCATCGACTACAGCTCGGCATTTAACACCATAGTACCCTCCAAGCTCGAGACCCTGGGTCTCGACCCCGCCCTGTGCAACTGGGTACTGGACTTCCTGACGGGCCGCCCCCAGGTGGTGAGGGTAGGCAACAACATCTCCACCCCGCTGATCGCCAACACTGGGGCCCCACAAGGGTGCGTTCTGAGCCCTCTCCTGTACTCCCTGTTCACCCACGACTGCATGGCCACGCACGCCTCCAACTCAATCATCAGGTTTGCGGACGACACAACAGTGGTAGGCTTGATTACCAACAACGACGAGACGGCCTACAGGGAGGAGGTGAGGGCCCTCGGAGTGTGGTGTCAGGAAAATAACCTCACACTCAACGTCAACAAAACTAAGGAGATGATTGTGGACTTCAGGAAACAGCAGAGGGAACACCCCCCTATCCACATCGATGGAACAGTAGTGGAGAGGGTAGTAAGTTTTAAGTTCCTCGGCATACACATCACAGACAAACTGAATTGGTCCACCCACACAGACAGCATCGTGAAGAAGGCGCAGCAGCGCCTCTTCAACCTCAGGAGGCTGAAGAAATTTGGCTTGTCACCAAATGCACTCACAAAATTCTACAGATGCACAATCGAGAGCATCCTGGCGGGCTGTATCGCCGCCTGGTACGGCAACTGTTCCGCCCACAACCGTAAGGCTCTCCAGACGGTAGTGAGGTCTGCACAACGCATCACCGGGGGCAAACTACCTGCCCTCCAGGACACCTACACCACCCGATGTTACAGGAAGGTCATAAAGATCATCAAGGACAACAACCACCCGAGCCACTGCCTGTTCACCCTGCTATCATCCAGAAGGCGAGGTCAGTACAGATGCATCAAAGCTGGGACCGAGAGACAGAAGCTGTTTTTCAATCTCAAGGCCATCAGACTGTTAAACAGCAACCACTAACATTGAGTGGCTGCTGCCAACACACTGACTCAACTCCAGCCACTTTAATAATGGGAATTGATGGGAAATGATGAAAAATATATCACTAGCCACTTTAAACAATGCTACCTAATATAATGTTTACATACCCTACATTATTCATCTCTCATCTCTAATGTATACGTATATACTGTACTCTATATCATCCACTGCATCTTTATGTAATACATGTATCACTAGCCACTTTAACTATGCCACTTTGTTTACATACTCATCTCATATGTATATACTGTACTCGATACCATCTACTGTATCTTGCCTATGCTGCTCTGTACCATCACTCATTCATATATCTTTATGTACATATTCTTTATCCCCTTACACTTGTGTATAAGACAGTAGTTTTGGAATTGTTAGTTAGATTACTTGTTGGTTATTACTGCATTGTCGGAACTAGAAGCACAAGCATTTCGCTACACTCGCATTAACATCTGCTAACCATGTGTATGTGACAAATAAAATTTGATTTGATTTCAAAAAACAAAACGTTTATTATTTTAGTGAAATACGGAACCTTTACGTTTTTTTATCTAACGGGTGGCATCCCTAAGTCTAAATATTGCTGTTACATTGCACAACCTTCAATGTTATGTCATAATTATGTAAAATTCTGGCAAATTAATTACGGTCTTTGTTAGGAAGAAATGGTCTTCACACAGTTCGCAACGAGCCAGGCGACCCAAACTGTTGCATATACCCTGATTCTGCTTAGACATGAACACAAGAGAAGTGACACAATTTCAGGCACCACATTGATTATATGCAACGCAGGACAAGCTAGTTAAACTAGTAATATCATCAACCATGTGTAGTTTACTAGTGACTATGTTAAGATAGTTTTTTTTAATAAGATAAGTTTAATGCTCGCTAGCAACTTACCTTGGCTCCTTGCTGCACTCGCGTAACAGGTGGTCAGCCTGCCACGCAGTCTCCTCGTGGATTGCAATATAATCAGTGTCCAGAAATGCCGATTACCAATTGTTATGAACTTGAAATTGGCCCTAATTAATCTTTTGACCTCTAGTTTGTGTGCTTTCAAATAGTTTTCTTTGGCAACTGTGGTATAAGTGGGATAAACACTTCTGTTCTGTACATTACCTTGGAAAAATGAACTCTACAAAGGGACCCTGCTCCGCCTCGTCCCGCTGCATCGTCCATTATTCCCAAGGTCATGTACAGAACGTTGGCGTTTATCCCCTACTTAACCATTTATTTACTTTCAAATATTTCACTTGTGTATATTGCATTTGTTTTATTTGATGACTTTCATTCCAATTAATCTCAGAGCTGCTGTCTGACAACAATTGTAGTGTTCAAAGTAAATAAGGGCATACTTATGACTACTGAATACCAACTATAAATCACATAGATCATGTATTATCAGGTAGAGAGACCCTCTCGATTGTGCATCTTCTGCCTCTTCCATCCCTCTCTGTGTCAGCCCCACACAGACTGGATAAGTAGGCACGCAATGGATTATGGTCATTGTACCTAATTACCATGTTTTCTGCACTAAACTGTTGAATATTGGCCTGTTGGAAATTATAACTCTATGTTACATCGCACAATGGGCTTGATCCAATTTATCTCTAGAGAAACTTTATTGAGTTCACAGAAAAACCCTGAATTAAATGAAATTTAAATCATTGAACTTACATTGGTAAATTAGTTGTATAAAAACCCAAAATAACCAACATTTCATTTTAATCCCGCGGCACTGTTTTTCAGTGACAACATGTTTGTGGCATCAGTCTTCTGTTTATGCACAGGTGTTCAGAGGGGAACACCTGATAGCTAATTAGAACAGGTTGTCTACTATCTTCCATCTGTTTTCTGTAAACAAGCAGTGTTACATGGAGATATGGCCATGTAGGAACCCAAACCCTATAAATGTGTGTATTATTTTTATTTTTTTGTATATATATATATTTATATTCTTGCTGATGAAAGATGCGTTCCTTATGTTTCCAAAACCGGACCATAAGCAATGCGTGGCTTTTAACAAAAGCCTCTCACCTTTTAGCCAGGCACATTTCTATGGCAACGAGTCCTTCAGATCTAACTTGCTCCGGGGCAGGCTAACTCACGGCTATCTCCGTTTAGCCTGAATTAAATGACTGAGCCACGAGTTGAGGATCAATAAAATCAGATTCTCTCCATCTTTCAAAGGACAACTGATTTTAAATATTTTAATAATAAAACATTGTTGGTATTTTAACATTACACATTTAGTAATGACAGAATGCATTTGTGACTTCATGCACAGTAACACTTTTGTATGACTTAAAACAATTATTTAATCGATACGAGTGGGGGGAAAAGGTGCATGTGGTTGTGCATTGATAAGCACACCGAAGTCAGCATTAACGATATGTTAAAACATATAAAAGCCTGGTTTGATGTTTCAGCATTGTCTCAATGAAGAGTTTGTTGTTCAACTAGGTATGTGTGACATGCACACACAGTTACAGGCCTGCTAGAGTTAGCAGCAGGCGGAAGAGCAACATCCACTCTCATAGTACGGGTGAAGCCTGAGCTGGAATGTGAAGCTAACTGAAGCTGGTTAGCTTTAGAAAACCCAGAGTAGATCTAGCTTGCTTCGTAGGATAGCCCTTAGGAACCCACAAGGACAGCCCAATAACCTTTTTTTGAACTTTTTTTTTTTTCTTAGAGTAGCTAGCTACTTGGGGTAAATTTTTGATCTGCGCTGGTGGTCTCTAGTCCCCTGCACACGGTTACAGCTTCACCTCCCGGAACACCTATCTGATCTAGATAGTGTCGACCTAGCTGAAGAGAGTATCTAGCCTGGTACCTTTTGCATGTCAATTAGCTAAACAATAGTCAACAGCCTATTCTACATTTGTTTGCCATAGATTATTGGTGGAAGTTTTTGTGCACAATTCCAGCTGATTTATTAGCTAACATTTTTGCCATACTTTCTGGGTGAGTTGACTTTGACATACAAACTTAGACTGCACACCAGATATTATTCAGAATATATGTATGCAAACCAGCCTCAAATTCTCTACACACGCACATTTTAGTGACTCGCTGATTATTCACTGCTGGTAGGCTGTGACGTTGATTGGTGTTGTGACTAGCCTTTAATTGTGTGTTAGACATTGAGGCAGTCAGGCAGTGACACACAGCACAGGCCTTGACTCATACTGACACTGCTTGAGGGGTGTAGGTCACTGCCTGATTCACTTCCAGGATACGACGGGTCTCCTAGCAAGTGCCAGGTGGCTGTCGGTCATATCACGATGATGCAGGCAGGTTATTTGTGGAGGATGACACCACACACGCATGCTGAGTGTCAGTGTTAAGGCTGCCTACTAAGCACACTTCCAAATGCCCTTCACTGAACTGACAGTGCATTGCCACTCACCTGTTATTGTTGAGATAGAAATCATTCCTGATTTTCTTTTTGCCAAAAAACCTAACTCCTGTGTTGTCGTTTCAGTGCAAAATGGTTCGCTGCATCAGAAGGAGACTGTCCACGACAACGACTTTGAGCCGTACCTCACTGGCCAATCAACCCAGGTGCGTGACTGGCCGCAGGTGATAATGCTAACCAGTCTTTCATGGGATAATGTTTATATTTTCTTATTATTCAATTCTGAATTTATATGACAGTGGGGTGGCAGTTTGTGTGTTGAAGCTGCAGTTGGAAGAGTTGGTCTCCATTTGTATCAGACTGATTTTAAGTGATGGGTTATTAAAGCTCTTTATATAAAGGTTTCCGATTTCCCCAACATAGGCTCGGTCCCTCAAATTCAAATCTGGGACTCAAAGCCATTGCTTTTTCCCATTGTTCCCTCTAACCAGGGACTTATTCAGTCCTGGGACACCAGGTGGGTAGAATTATTATCAGGTAGAACAGAAAAGCAGCTGTCCTCAGGACCTGGTAGGGTAAGAGTTGAATATACCTGGGCTAGGCCTACATTTTCCAGTTGGTTTTCAGTGGATCACAATTCTCAGATGTTTCCAGAAGAAGAAAGTTCAGGGTCAGGTATTGCATATTAAGATTGAAGTGTCTTGAAAGCCTTATAAATGGAATTTCTCTATGCCCAAATAAAGCTGACATTATTTCCTCACATGAATCCTAATGGAATGTAATTGTCACCTAGCTTTTCACTTAGTAGAGGGCAAGACGGTTGATATGCAGAAGATGATAGCGTTTTACGTTTTTATTTTTAGTTGCTAAATGTAACTTGTACCCTCTATTCTCTATTAGTTTTTCATTTAAAACCGATGCCAGAAATATCTCATGACCTTGTCTGTTGAAGGGCGCCTTGTGGGTCCATGTTCTTTCCATTTACTAGCTGAGTGTTTTGTGATTAACTGTTTATTAGTGCTGCATAATGTGAAGCAAACACCAAAAGACTAATGAAACAACTTTTTACATAACGGGTATAGATTATTGTAATTGTTCTACCTCCACAGAACAGCAGCTACCAGTCCATGACCGACCCCTACCTGTCCAGCTACTACGCCCCCTCCATCGGCTTCCCCTACCCCCTCAGTGAGGCCCCCTGGTCCACCGGTGGAGACCCCCCAATCCCTTACCTCACCCCCTACGGACCCTTGAGCAATGGAGACCACCACTTCATGCCCGACACCGTGTTTGGTCAGCCTGGAGGGCTTGGCAGCAGCATCTACCCCCACCGCTTTAACTTTTTCCCTGAGAACCCGACCTTCTCCGCCTGGGGCACCAGTGGCTCCCAGGGCCAGCAGACTCAGAGCTCAGCCTACGGTGGCAGCTATAGCTACCCTCCCAGCTCCCTGGGTGGCACACTGGTGCCTGACGGCCAGACAGGCTTCCATAGCGACACCCTCAACAAGGCCCCTGGCATGAACAGCCTGGAGCAGGGCATGGTGGGCCTGAAGATTGGTGGTGACCTCACAGGCCAGGGGTCAGGAATCAAGGCTGTGGGCTCTGTGATTGGCGGACCGCCGGTGGTGGCACAGGGGAACGGGGGTACGTCCATCGGTATGCCCCCGCCGAAGCCCGCCTCCTGGGCGGCCATCGCTAGTAAGCCGGCCAAACCCCAGCAGTTGAAGACCAAGGTGAAACCAGGCATGCCCAGCCCTGGGGGAACCCTGCCCCCTCCGCCCATCAAACACAACATGGACATTGGCACTTGGGACAACAAGGGGCCTATGAATAAAGTGGCCCAAGCCCCCATGCAGCAGCAGCAGGCTATGAGCCTGCCCCATGGCCACCCCATGCAGCCCCAGACCCCCATGCAGCCAAACCCCATGCAGCCCCCTCCCCAGTCCCTGCTGCAGCAGCAAATGCAGCCCATGGCCTTACACCACCAGCCCCCTCCTCAACCCTACCAACACCAGACCCAACCCCCACCTCCCCAGACCCGCTGGGTCGCCCCGCGCAACCGTAACCTTGGATACGGACAAGGAGGGGCCGGCATGGACGGTAGCAGTATGATTGGCATAGTCAGCGGGGGTAATGGCGGTCTCCCTGGTTCTGCCGGTATGGTCCCTGGTGGAGTGGAGAACCACCCGGTGTTGGAGAAGCTGCGTGCCGCCCACAGCTACAACCCCAGGGTGTTTGAGTGGAACCTGAAGAACGGCCGCGTGTTCATCATCAAGAGCTACTCTGAGGATGACATCCACCGTTCCATCAAGTACTCCATCTGGTGCAGCACCGAGCACGGCAACAAGCGCCTGGACGGGGCCTTCCGGGGCCTCAACGGCAAAGGACCCGTTTACTTGCTGTTCAGCGTCAACGGCAGCGGCCACTTCTGCGGCGTGGCCGAGATGCGCTCGTCCGTGGACTACGGGACCAGTGCCGGCGTGTGGGCGCAGGACAAGTGGAAGGGCAAGTTTGACGTGGACTGGCTGTTTGTTAAGGACGTGCCCAACAGCCAGCTGCGCCACATCCGCTTGGAGAACAACGACAACAAGCCGGTGACCAACTCCCGGGACACTCAGGAGGTCCCTCTGGAGAAGGCCAAGCAGGTGATGAAGATCATCGTGGGCTTCAAGCACACCACCTCCATCTTCGATGACTTCTCCCACTATGAGAAGAGGCAGGAGGAAGAGGAGGAGGTACGCAAGGTGTGTTAGATACACTTGTCTTGTTAAATCCTGTCCATCCACTCCTAGGCTTTATGGATGCTAAAGAACCTGCCTCCATGAAGTGTTTGTTTCAAATACAATCCTTTGTTGTTGGTAAACATTTGATTGACATTAGTTACCATCTTAGTGAATATGAAGATGGAACGTCCTCAGTACATAGAACAGGGATCTCAACCCTGTTCCTGGAGTGCAACCGTATTGGAGCTTTTCACTCCAAACCCAGTTGTAACTAACCTGATTTTAAGTTTATCAACCAGCTAATTGTTAGCATCAGGGGCTCTAGATTAGGGTTGGAGGGAAAACCTACAGGACGGTAGCTTTTTAGGAACAGGTGTGGAGAGCCCTGATATAGAGCCTATCATTTCATAGCCCTCTTCAATAGATGTTGATAAGAGGTTGCTCTGTGTGTGTGTTTAACTGACTTCTCTCCTTGTACTCCTGCTGTCAGACCTTTGAGCCGCCTGCACCCATCCAGAACCGTTCTCGGCTGGAACAGGTACATGTCCAGTTTCTCTCTCAACAGGAATCTGACATTACTGTTATGATGACGAGGGGTGGAAGGAACATTTTGGTCACTGATGTTTCGATTGTGTTTTTCAATGTTATTCATGTCCTTCTCTTGTCTCCCCACAGGAGCGCCAAAACAGGAGTAAACAGCAGTAGAAGACATTTATCCTTGGCTTGATCAACAGTTACACTAGGACATTCGATTTAAGAGACAGAAGAATTCAGAAATTATATTTAAAAAAAAAAAACAAGTATTCTTTTTTTTCTATTTAATCCTGGTGAATTTCTGCCACCACCGTGGAAACTTACGCTTTCCGGCCCCAGGTACCACCCATCACCTCTTGTGCAGGGATAACAAGCTGAGTTCATGTATTACCTAGCCACCACCATCACATTGTTTTAGTTCTGATTGACTTTGTTTTTTTACGTTCTCTCCCATGTACTCTTTCTCGTCAGACTGGATTTGTTTTTGACCTCTCCTGGCCCCTCCCTAATAACTTTTCCTGGATTTGTTTTTGACCTCTCCTGGCCCCTCCCTAATAACTCTTCCTGGATTTGTTTTTGACCTCTCCTGGCCCCTCCCTAATAACTCTTCCTCGAATTGAATCAGGGTTTGACAGCACCAAGGAGAAGAGAGAATATCTGCCACTTTATATTTCTGTACAATCAGTAACTGCCGTGTCCTGCCCCTGTTTGTCCATTGGGGGGCAGTGTTGCCATCCTTCAGAGGTTTAACTGTGCCAACAGGGTTGGAGGATCCCAAAGGCAAAAAATGTTCGGACTTAGAACTGTGTGTGATAATGAGACTTCAGCGGTTTATCTATTTTTCATTCAAGATCAACAAAGTCTATATTTTATGGCTTACTACTGACAATTTTCAGTTCAGAAAGATGATTTTTCTGGAGCCTTAATATTTTGTTTTCTAGTTATTGATGACTTGTCAAAATAATCTTTAACTGACAGTGCTGGAGAAATCAGGGATAGTCTGAAGTCAGACTTGGGACATTTCAAAGGAGGAAGTGTGCAAAGGCCTCTGGGAAGGAAGTAACTGATGGGTGTCCTCCACGACGATGGAGCTCTCACCATCTGAATTGAAAATTATACTATTTTACATCCCGAACACCCTTCCACTTTGTTTAGATAAATGACATTTGTCTTGAAGAAGTTGTGTCATTATCAGGAGATTATGTTCACGTACTCAAGCCAGTCTGAGAGAAATGTAGCATTCACCATTTTACATGAATTATTTTATAGTTGGAATGATGTGCTGTAACTGCTACATATGAATGAATTGTTTCTCTATTTGGAAAAATCACTTGGGTTAATTATCCGTTTATCATAAATCTGTCTTAATCTGTTTTGTTTGACTTTCTTCTCAAAATGTGTTTTTTCTGTAAATCTCATGTTCTTGTTAATGCTAAGATTTAACTTAGGAGCCTGTAGTCATGGAGATGACCTGAAATGAGCAAATGATTTACTATCAAGAGTAAGAAAACAAATAAGAACTAAATATGGTTTCTGTGTTTTTTGTTGGTCAAAGTCATTGAAAATAAGTCAGTGGTATCAGGAATTATCTATCCATCAAGATTGATTGGTGGTTGAACATTGAATGAAAAACAATTATCCCAATTATCCCTAATTAATAGCCCACAATGTGCAATCATGCAGACTGCAATCACAGTCTGGTAACCTTGATTACATTGTGGTTAAACACTATACAACCCTTTTGAGTAATGGTTGGCACAACGATTTCTTTCTAGTACGGTTCCTTTATTGACAGTACAGCACTATTTCCTTTGTTCTCTTACTGATCTCAGACATGCTGGATTCCCATTCTGCACAGAGAGACGGGGTAGAAACTGTTCTGTGTGCCATTCAGTCCACTCTCTTGTGTTGTAGGTTTATTCTGACTTGAGCATTAAACCTGGAATTCTGTGACATCACAGTGTGTGTGAGCAAGAGAGAGACATGGATGTGAATGCTGTCCCTCACTCTTACTGCACATCAGTGGAGGAGCTATAGGACGACAGGCTCATTGTAGTGGCTGGAATTAAATAACTGGAACGGAGTCCAACGTGGTTTCAATATGTTTGATATCGTTCTATTGATTCCATTCCAGCCATTACAATGAGTCCGTCCTCCTATAGCTCCTTCCACCAGCCTCCACTGCTGTACATGAGTGTGAACCCGCATCTTTTGTGTTCACGGAGTTGTAACAGCGTTGTTTCTTGCCATGTGCCTGGATCAGTTCCAGACTTGCTGGATGTTTGTGTATCACCACAGCCCAGTCTCAGATGTTGTGTAGCTGCTCTTTTCCCTGGCCGGTGTAGTGTAGCCCCTGTATGTCTGGAGACATGACCTTTGACTTCGTACAGGGGACGTCCGGGTGCATGTCAATAGTCTAAAGGGGCTTCCTTCCTCTCCTCCATCTGCAGTCATGTGAAAACGGAGTTAAAGCCATATGGGGTGGGTGATTTCTATGGTGTTTTCTTTCACAAGTTGTCTTTCACACCAGTATAGATGAAGGAAAGGAGACAAGTGGAGGAAGCCACTTTAGATTATAGACATGGCTGTTTTTCTTTTGGTCAAGAAGCATGAAATGGATGTGATGCCTATAGTTCAGGACTTACATGCACGTGTCGAGTTGTTTGCTGCAATAGAGGGCCATGTGTATGGTTCTAAAATAAAGGATATGTCTACTACACTAAAGGAATAATGATGTGAAATAAAACAAATATTAATACAATGAATTATTGTATAGACTTGCAAGTAAACCACTTTAGCTATATCAGTGGGATCAACCTGTAAGGTTTTGAAAGCTCTATCTTGGTTTATTATATTTTTTCCTTTAGAAAAAATCAAGCCTTAATAAACTGTATATTTAGCAACAATCACTTTGTCTTAATCTCATCATTACTGTTGATCATTCTGAAAACACTTCTTCTGTTAACTTGACAGTGATTCTGTTTTGGTTTTCCTTCCATGTTCCAGAAAGGTCTTCAGGGGACGTTTTTCAGAAGTTATCCGATTACCACTATCGGATAGTATTAAATGTTAGAATTGAGTTTTTTGAAAACTTAAAAATGGTATTCTGATCCGTCGGATAAGGATGTGGTAATCCAATTTGACCTTTAATCTGGGAATGTAGGTCATTTAGCACTTTTCAAAACTCGAAGGTAGTGGTTAGGATAGTTTCCATCCCACAAATCTGGATTATCTTGATCCCACTAGAAAGTTGGATTCAGATTGGATTTAGAAAGGTGAAAGGCACTACAACCAATAAATGTCAATGTAACTAAGGTGAGGAGGTTTAAAAAAGGTTCTTACATCTGAAGACCAAAGGTTCATTATGTTAAATTGACTACAGTACAGGTATGTGGTAAATTGTTATATTGACAAGTGTCAAATAAATGAATCTAATTAAGTGATATGCAGGCTCTTATTTTTAATCAAGGTACCTTTATTCATGTGTACTGAACAAAAATACTGTAAAAATGCAACATGCAAACATTTTGAAGATTGGACTGAGTTACAGTTCATGTAAGGAAATCAGTCCATTTTAATAAATTCATTAGGCCCTAATCTATAGATCTCACATGACTGGGCATGGGTGCAGCTGTGGGTGGGCCTTGGAGTGCATAGGCACACCCACTTGGCAGCCAGGCCCAGCCAATCAGAATGGGTTTTTCTGCCAATTGAATGCTCCCTCAAAACTTGAGACATCTGTGGGATTGTGCTGTGTGACAAAACTACACATTTTATAGTGGCCTTTTATTGTCCCCAGCACAAGGTGCACCTGTGTAATGATCATGCTGTTTAATAATCATCTTGATATGCCACACCAGTCAGGTGGATGGAAAATCTTGGCAAAGGACAAATGCTCACTAACAGGGATGTAAACAAATGTGTGCACAAAATGTGAGAGAAATAAGCTTTTTGTGCATATGGAACATTTTTTATTTCAGCTCATGAAACACTTTACATGTTGTGTTTATATTTTTGTTCACTGTCGTTTACTCCTTTCTGTTTCCCTATGACAGTGTAGAAGTAGTACCACAACCTGTCCAATAGATGGTAAGGTGGAGGGAGGCCTGTTCAAAGCACTGAAAATCTGGATTCTGTGATATTGTGGTAGCTGGATCAGAATGATCCCATTATTTTCTGAAAAAACAGCTCA
Organism: Oncorhynchus masou masou; assembly: GCF_036934945.1. NCBI lineage: Eukaryota > Metazoa > Chordata > Actinopteri > Salmoniformes > Salmonidae > Oncorhynchus > Oncorhynchus masou. The sequence continues at coordinate 16,363,517 of NC_088244.1, forward strand.
AAAACGGACAGATTGATATAATCCCGACAGAAAAAAGAGGATTATAGAATCCGTCTCTGATTCCCCCCCCCTTTTTGAAACCTGACCCACACACATATATGTAACTGCCAAAATAATGGAAGCACTTGAGTAAATGAGGGATACAAAGTAAATTGAAAGCAGGTGCTTCCACACAGGTGTGGTTTCTGAGATAATTAAGCAATTAACGTTCCAACGTGGTTCGGGTTATGTATAAAAATGATCGGCAGGCTACCATGGCTAAACCCCATAGGATGGATGACAATGCCCCTATCCACATGGCACAAGTGGTCACTGAATGGTTTGATGAGCATGAAAATGATGTAAACCATATGCCATGGCCGTCTCAGTCACCAGATCTCAACCCAATTTAACACTTAGGCCCATGGGAGATTCTGGAGACAAGCCTAAAACAGTGTTTCCCACCCCCAATTCAATTCAATGGGCTTTATTGGCATGGGAAACGTGTTAACATTGCCAAAGCAAGTGAGGTAGATAATATACAAAAGTGAAATAAACAATAAAATTAACAATAAACAGTAAATTGTTTCAAAACAACAAAGGCATTACAAATATCATATTACGTATATATATACAGTGTTGCAACGATGTACAAATGATTAAGGGTACACAAGGGAAAATAAATAAGCATAAATATGGGTTGTATTTACAATGGTGTTTGTTCTTCACTGGTTGCCTTTTTCTCGCCGCAACAGGTCACAAATCTTGCTGCTGTGATGGCACACTGTGGAATTTCACCCAGTAGATATGGGAGTTTATCAAAATTGCGTTTGTTTTCAAATTCTTTGTAGATCTGTGTAATCTGAGGGAAATATGTGTCTCTAATATGGTCATACATTGGACAGGAGGTTAGGAATTGCAGCTCAGTTTCCACCTCATTTTGTGGGCAGTGTGCACATAGCCTGTCTTCTCTTGAGAGCCATGTCTGCCTATGGCGGCCTTTCTCAATGGCAAGGCTATGCTCACTGAGTCTGTACATAGTCAAAGCTATCAACAGAAAACCAAATTATGGAATTTCTCCTTGTAGCATGTTGTCGCATCCCTCCAATAGAGTTCCAGACATTTGTAGAATCTATGCCAAGGTGCATTGAAGCTGTTCTGGTGGCTCGTGGTGGCCCAACGCCCTATTAACACACTTTATGTGGATGTTTCTTTTATTTTGGAAGTTACCTGTATGTCGTATTGAATTGAAATCAGCTGGGTGATGATTTTGTCTGGCGATTATAATGTCTTGTTGGACAACTATTCCATAGTCTAGGTCTATGTCTACGTTATAACATGCCGATATAGAAGCATATGAATACAATTTGACTAGACTAGAGTGAGAAAAGGTGCAGAGCACGTGGTAGTAACTCCCTTGTCCGGGACAGTAGCTATTATTAGACTATAAACTAATCGGCCTACATTTCCACAGATGACGAATTCGCTATTTTGAATATATCAGTAGACCCACAATATAAGTAAAATAAAAATGTCAAATATATTGAAAGTTAAAAGTATCTTCAACTGTGAAATTTAAATGTATATAGATTTATTTGGTTGCTAATAGACTGGCCTACATGCGAACGTGAATGAATTTAAAACAAGGCTTCTACTGCTTTCTAGAACAGGAACACAGGCATGGAACGAGGTTCAGCCCAGAACAGAGTCAATGGAGAGGAGTCGTCGATGGCCTATGATGCCTGGGCAGCGCAGGGACTAAGTCGGTCTAAGTCTCCTAGCTGTCATAAGGTATAATATATAGGCCGAACTGAACTACCAAAACGGAATAAATGTTTATAAGCCATTTGAGGATGTTAGGCCTAAAGGTAGGCTATGTCTATTGTCAAAGTTATAGTTCTTAATTCGTCCATGCAACCTGATGGGAACTCTCCGTGGTCCTGAATAGGCCTCACTACTGAGGAACTAATAGGCAGAGTCCATCTCAATTTGTTACAGGCATCCCTACTACGGGATCTATCTAGAGGTAGCTTTTTTAACAGATATGCCTAATGTCTTGTGTTCCTCGAATCGTTGGCACATATAACCTTTATACCGGTAGGCCTATTTCACATAAACATTTCTCTGAAACCTTTCCCCTTACCCAAAATCACCGACAATTAAAAAATACATGCACCCTCAGCATTTATTTATTGGTTATATTGTACACAACATTCCAAGTGTATGCTACCCAGGTCAAGCAATGAAAATAGTTTCAAAAACGTGACATTGTTAAAAAATGTCTGCCATTTTTATCAGAATTGATTTCCTTAACAACCACTTACCTGAGAGATCTCGACAATACTCTTTCAATAATTCAGAAACCTTCAAATTATATGTATCCTCTGATTCATCGGCTCCATCAAGCATTATTATGCTATATATGATATTCAGTCTAAAAAGGTACTCTTTTGCTTGGTGCAAATGTATAATACATTGTATATTTGATGTTGTTTTGTAGGCTATTGTTTTACAGCAAAACCTTTTTTATATAGGCTGCATTTGAATGGACTAGGCTACTAGCATTTGTACAACGTAGCCAGTGATGCATTGTTAACATGGTTCCTATAGTTGGCATTGACTCTTTAACTCATGACAAGGCGTAATGACGGTGACCTGACCATACAGGCCTCGGGAAGTCTAGGACAATATCTGTCATTTTAATTCACTTCATTTATTTGTTGTCAGTTGGGCTATTTGTGTAATATTTGGGGACTTTGTCAAGAATTTCTAAACAAAAAAGTTGCCTAAACAAATAGCAATATCTCATGACATGAAGGCTTAGCCAATGGATAGTTATAGGCTACATGAAATGCAAGGCAACGTTCTAAGAGACTCAGAAATAGTACAATTAATCAGTTATGGTCACTGTTGCCTGTCTTTGACAGCTCATTTGTGGGCATTTTTACCAGACGAAACTTAAAATATCTTTGATGAAATGCTATTTATAGCTCTAGATCCATACACATGCTAACTTTGCAGGCTACCTATTTAAATTGGGAATATTTATATGCAGAGTATAGTTGGAAACATCTTTAGAGGGAACAATTGTGTTATTATAATTAATGTCTCTGGCGGGTGACGCAGACTGCTGGATATGGCAGGATGGCGCCTTTGCCACATTGCGTTTCGATTAGCCTCGAGGCTACTTGTTTCAGTTGGAAAAATCGATCTATTTCAATTATACCATGAGTTATCTCGTTTGAATATAGGCCTAGCTGGTGTATTGAGCAATAGGCCTCATTTAGTGGTGCCATGGAAGCGAGATAGCCTAGCCTTGATATTGTAATTATATTTCTCTCATTTAAATGATCGAATTCATAATTCAGTCCAAAACCATTAAATCACCTAGACTCAATTAGACCTATTCCACTGTGCAAAAACGGGTTGAATAAACGTTGTTTCCACGTTATTTCAACAACAACAACAAAAAACGTCATCAACTTAAGAGAATTTCGTATTTTTTCTAACTTTTCACCTATTCAATGACAATGTGACATTTTTTGTTGATTTCACGTTGAATTCATGTTAGTTGACAACTCGACGTTGAAAGGACGTCTGTGCCCAGTGGGATATTTGATCATGTATTTATGAAGGTGGTTCTCGTAGCCTAGTTCTGAATGTATCCAAAATAAGTGACATTTTCTAGGGTGTACATGCAATTTTGGATATTGCCCTCATATTTATCATACTAGTATTTCATTGATCTCCGACATTCACAGGACAGCTGTGTGTTGAAATGTACGCATAGAAATGGTTGCGGTTACATCGATGCTTCATGACCACAGGGCCTTGCTTAGCCAAGGAACAGACCTGTTACGTTCATTGAAATGTACCTACTCATTATTTGACTGGAGGTCAGATGTAATGGGTCTGGTTTCTCATTCAGTCTAGTAATAAACTAAACGCAGATCTGGTTTGGATGTAGATTTGAAATCTATGAATTTTCTAAGAGCCAGAAGCCACCACAACCACCCACTACTTTACGCATTGCGCATGCACTCAGAAGAGTGAACACGCACGCACACATGCACACGCACACACACACACCCTGTCATCCAAAACACACCCTGTCATCTCAACGCAAATATGATATTTATGGTCAGTATGAATGTGAAAAGGTTTCGTTTCGGTCTTCAGCGCGTAATGGGGGTAGATTGAATGCCTATATCAATGAACACGATGCTGTGTAGATTCCTCTCTTGGCATTCACCGCGTGCCTTAATTGTATGGACATTAAATCAAGGTCCGCTGTGAACACGCAGAGTGATAACCCTTCCTGATGACGCGCGCCCCAGCACGGATACAAGCACTGGTCACCCCCCATGGATGCGAGCACTGCAATGTCGAATCCCTAACCCTATTTGACACCCAACTCCGCGCGCACCCAAAGGAGCAACCCAAGACACGAGCTCTCAAAGAGGACATGCAAAACTTGGACTGAGATCATAGCGCGCCAAACACTCGGATATGTACGCACGCACAAACACACACCTACCACTGTAAAAAATGATGCATGTTTCTGACCAAACTAAATACACAGGCTATGTGATTGAAATCTTACGCAATAATCAGTGCTATCATATTCTGCGTTTAAACGCACCATCATCACATAGCACTATAGCATTTATATGCACACACTAACAAAGTCAAAAGCGAAACACCGACTCTTTACACTGCTGCAGACTGGATAGTGCTATTCATATGTCATAAAACGTAATAGCTCAATTACATTTTAGCCTATGCTCTAGTCTTATATGCAGCTGTGCGCTTTTACGCATACGTCGAAGGGTGTCCATGTTCAAAACAACATTTCTTTGTCTATCAAAAAACAAACAATAACAAGCAGCCCATGGCTTGTCCTCATTGAGAAACACAATCGGATGGTCTGTCACAGAGTAGCTATTTGGTTCAAATGATATACATCCAATTGTGCTGAGTAGGAAATAGGAATGCGCTCCGAAGCATAGCTGAGATGCAGTTCCTCCACTTGTCCGTTACAAACGCCCTCCGCTGAAACGTTGGATGGCTCTTCCCTCGCATTCTGTTGACAGGCTATATCAGGCCTGTATGATTACATATGTCTCTTAAAGCATTTTGGCCGCATGAGTAAAATTGCTATCCCCTATTTGACAATCTTGGATAACAAGAAAGCTATTTTCTTCACGTCTCTGAAAATTTATTTTCTTCTTCATTAAAAAAAAATCAAAAATACAATGGAACCCCTTGCGCGCCATCGGTGTCTTCTCTCCCCGGTAAGTCGCGCACTCCGTCGGTGTATGTAAAGGACTGGAACCCGTTCTCTCTCTGTCTGTTCCCTTTTCATCTGGCGGTTCCTCCGCACTGCACGGAAACACTGGATGCAAGCGTCTGTCTCTCTCGCGGGCTCTCTGATCCACCACTCTCGCGGATTAGAGCGCGCCTCTGCTTTCCCATCCCAGACAATCGCGAGCCTCTGCTGATTGGGCTCAGCGCAAGAGGATTACATCCGCACACAATGACGTCATGGCCCGGGCCCAAATTTTCTCCCCCCATTAAACAAATCCTCATCAGCGAGAATGTCCTTGAAACCGCGCGGCTGACATTCTGCACGGCGTCATGCCTTAGCACATAGCCTGCCTACTTAATACACAGTGATTACGTCCCCGACGCATAGGCCTAGGTTGCTTTCCCATCTAAACCTATGTTAATCTCCTGCATTAGAAAACACTCACAACGTTGTCCTATCAACCCTCATGCAAGTTTTCAATTTGAGACATTTACCATGATCATTGTATTTAAACAATTATAGTCTATTTTACGCATATCTCTGTGGCCTTTAGCGTAAATTTGAATTGCTCTTTTGTAGATTAAACAGGGATTATGCCTGAAGTTAAATGAGGGGCATGAATAAGGAACGATTCCATATTGTATAGCCTTAACGTATGGTTTGTGTTTTAGGTTCAATAAGGTGTTGGCAATCCAGTCTCTGTCCCTTTGTATTCATCTACCTAAACCTGATAGGTTGACAACATCACACACGTACTTGTGAAATAAATACATCTATGGTCAGCAAGGGTAGAACGGCTCCTCTTTTTTCTTCTACACTTCAATGGCACCAATGGCACCACGTTCGATTCATTTTGCACAATATCCCGATATCCACATACTAACTCTTGACATACGTTTATTGTTGGATTGGATTAAAATGTATACTGAAGTGAATTTACATGTTACCTCTTCCTTAATTGTTCTGTTACCATAATACTGGGGTTAACATTGGTCTGTCTATACTTAATGTAGAACCTTTTCTTAATAATTATTAGTCGAGTGGCATGTCATGTATGACAACAGGTGTATGCTAGTCTATTAATATGATATTTAAAGAGGAAAAATAACATGACTGAATATTACACCTGTTGTTTATGTCGTTTGGAGTAAAACTATATTGGAGTTAAAACAGTGTTTGAATATAAAGACTTCTTTAGGGCTTCGAATTTACGAATGTAGTTACGAATTTTACTGCCCTTAATATAAGGCTGTGTTGTTTGTTTTGATTATACGGTAGTAACACACACACACACACACATACACACACACACGCATAGGCTACATACACACACACACAGCAATTTAAGCGTCTTGTTTGTATGGGCCTAGATATTAGCCGAGTAATAGGCCCATCTAAACATATAGGCCAACGATATAAACATTTGGGCCCAATTTGAAAACCACTGTCTGAATGCAATTGAAAATAATGTATCCCCACCTCCACGTTACCTCCTATGATAATATCTGATAGAAAATAATGCAATTATTATAAATACTCTAGACGAGCGTCTGAGTGTAGGCTATAGCTTCATGCTATTGCATAACAACACAATTTGGTGTTAACTATTCGAATGTAATTTCGTTTTAACAAAGCCGAATACGTTTACATTTAAATGTATACTGCACTGAATCAAATTCCCCTGGACTATATTGATTGCAATCCCGGAAGAAAATGTCACACGGTGTATTCAAATGCAACCCCCGTCTGTCGCTCAGGTTCTCTCTCACATACCACCCACTGTCGATTGAACAAAGAGATGGAGAGGGAGAAACGTCAGAGATGGTTATTATAAAAACCGCGTCGCTTTACCCTCAATTATCGATAGATTCGCAAATGCAGTTTTTTCAAATGAATGCTGTTAATTATCTATTTAAGCCTATACTGATTCAGCCACGAGCCCAATCGGAATCGACATAGGCTATATAAATGACATTTTAAGTCCACTAATGCAATTCCTGTTCTGTTGCAGTTTTGTGCCTGAATTTCCTCTCCTGTTTCATCTTATTCAAAAGCTAAATTTCTACCAATGCTTGGGAAAAGACGGTATCGAGAATAATAACAAAACAAATCATTAGCCTATTGGCTAGGCCTATAGGGGAAAACAATGAAGTCCTTAAAAACAAGACGGCTTCAATCAAGGTCGGCACAGACTTCTCCTTTTCTTACACATAATGGCCCCTCCAACAATCCTTCACGGCTCCTTTTGGCGGTCTTCTTTGCATTCAGAGGCGATCTATCGCCATATAGCCTCTCTAGAAAGAAAAACAGCTCACTGTTTTTGACGGTCTGAAAAAACACTTGTTGTCTGTCGGGAAAAGAGAGGGACAGCGGCAAATAAATGTGGCCGGGTAAGTTTTCTTTCTCCTCTTCTCTCCCTCGCTGCTTGGCTGAGCGGCTTCCACATCTCAAGCTGAATGAAGGGGAGTTGTCCCGATGCATTACAATGACTTTCAGTCCTCATTCATTCAGCCTCTGTCTAACGGTCTTTGGATACCAAATGCACCCCATCGGGGGGTCGCAGCCCCCTCATTACACCCCCAATCCCAACACGCAGCCCCCACAATAGCCCCTACAAAAGAGAGAGTGGAGTCGGCACCAGTTGTGCGCGCTGCTGCCCCAGAACTTTGGGGTACACTGGGAAAGTGCTATCATGGGTTTGAAATATAGGACGCGCGTGTGTTGAAGTAGGCCTAAATTGGGTATTTATCCCATAAATTTAAGATTCAGATGGAAAATGGGTTGTATATTCTATACCCCCCCACACACACACCACCTCACACACACACTCTTTCTGACTTTAGTTTTTTGCTCGGAAGTATGGGTAGATACGCAGAGTATGTTACCGCTTTGGATAGTGAGTGGCTGTGTAGGCGATGCCCGCTTTGTGGTTGAGCTGTTTGTTGGTATCCGAGGTGTAATGTCTAGCCTACTGCTCTGACTGCGAGTCTTTATTGTTTCGTTGTGTTTGAGGTTACAAACACGACACACGGTTTCATCAGTCTAATAGACAGATGGAACAACTTGGATTTAGCATTACAGTGAAATCCAATATGGATTCTTTAAACTGAGATGCATGTTTAAATAAATGTCAAATGTAAAATGCTATGGTCTAACCGTTCATAAAATATCACTTAAAGTTATCGAACAGGAATAATATGCCTGGGCCAACATCAACATGTACTAGGCCTAAATGTTTAGAAGTGTATTTCTCCTTGTTTAGAGCCTCGTGGACAATGTGAGAATTCACCGGTCCAAACGCATGGTCGCCATTTCTCTTCCATGCTTCTATAATGTAAGATAATACCATACGCACGTCTTGGTTTCTCTGCGCACAACACACAGCATTGTGCACCCGCTGCTGCGTTTCACACGTGAACACAAAGTCGTTTCTACACAAAAACGGATCTTTGAGGGTCGATTTGATAAAAATCGAAAATATATAAAAGGCCTACACATTGGCGTATGTTTCTCTAATATGCGCGTCCACACTTCTCTCTTAACAGTAGGGTATGGCATAGCCATGGGCCTATCACACGATAAACAAATACATGTTGGAAAAATATAAATTATGTTAACGACAAAAATAGTCTAATAATATTAATACTTAACACATGCTACTTATTACAAATAATTGTAATAGCCTATCAATTTGGTTTTAGACCTATTTATTATAGGCCTATAGCTAGACGATATGTTCAGTGACATTTAGCTCTATAGGCCTACTTAATATTTCAAAGAAAACCATCAACTAAATGTGGACGCCATGTTGAAGCTCTCTTGGAGGTTACTTTCCCAGGGAAATCATACCGATTTCCGAAATTCTGTTGAAGGCCCGGATAGGCACAGCTGGGTCCCTGCTTATGGACCTATTCAACCAGGGGAGGGAGAGGTCATCGTTACGGCCTAGTGGGCAGGACACCGCTGAAAAGCTCTTTATGCACAGTCTATAGTCCCTCATAGTCAACCTATAGGCCAGGGGTAGGCAGCAGGCGGCCCCGTGCCAAAACTGTTTCACGAGGGATTTTTTTTGTCCCCCCCCAAACGTTTTGAGTAAAATTAACTACTATTTTTTTTCCAAATTTGGTTAAAAAAAAGACTACAAAATCACCAAGAACTCAGCAAAAAATGTGTTTAATTTAGGAAATATGTTGTTATTTTCAAGGCTAAATTGGGGCCAATTTGCAGTGTACAAATTAGTATAATTATGTTCAGGCCACCTAAACATCCACTCCACAAAAATCGTCCCGCAGCTGAATCTAGTTGCCGCTGACATAGGCTATAGACCTATACAGAGAGAGCATACCCAGGTCTAACATCATGTTCATTCATCTGACAATCCGAAATACTTTATACATGTTGATTATTTATGTGTGTTGAGTTACAGTCTTCTGTATGTGTAATCATAGGACACTTAATTCACATGTACATTTCGGTGCTTAAAGAATGGGATGGCTTGTGCTGAGTTATTGTAAATATAATCGAAAAATACAATCAGTCATGTTATAGTTTCTTCCATAATTAAAGCACTGTCAAATCATTAAAAACATATAAATTGAATGTAAGACAACAAACATGTTTTAGTGACGGAGGTCTATTACGTCCGCTTATTCCACCAAAAAAAGCGTTACAAAATGAACACACCTTTTTATAGAAACCTTTTTTTCGTAACCTATACACTTCCCTGTGACCTACTTGTTTGGAGAGGTATATATGGATAGGTATTATTTTGCGAAAATTTCATAAGTGTAAGGGCCAGAATGGCCCTTAAGTATTGTCTGGGAATCGAAAGAGAAACACCTTCACAAAAGAATCCATTGTTCGCAGTGAACAATCCAAGGGGCCTTGTAAGCTGTCCTCCACGATCACGTAGGCGGCCTGTGATTTCAATGCAAGGGGCCCGGCCTCACTCACTCACTCTCTCTCCCCGCCAATGAGAAATGGTTGAAATGGAATCGGCGATATAACAAACACTTGGTCAAACCGTGCACACCAGTGGGAACCCCATCGCGTGGCCCCATCACACACGTATGCACACACACACACACACACACACACACACACACACACACACACACACACACACACACACACACACACACACACACACACACACACACACACACACACACACACACACACACACACACACACACACACACACACACACACGCGCGGTCTTCAACTCACGCAAAACTCGACATGCCAACGTTTAGACTTGTTAGTAGAGAGAAAGGGAAAGTTGCTGGAATGTGGATCAAGTTGGGTTATTTACAACTAAACTCTGACTGCGCTCTTTGTCCACGTGGCCACAGGTAAGCACATTGCACGGGATAATAGTGATTCATGACCATACAAGAAATGGTTGAAATGGAATCGGCGTGTACAAATTTAAAAAATGTAACTGTAATTGTAACTTAGATCCTAAATAAAACACAATAAATACATACAAATGGAATACACAATCAAAATCCTAATAAATTAATATTCAGTCCGACACCAGTCATGCTTCAAATAAGTGATTGACTTCATATACATTAAAACGGTGCCATTAAGGAGAAAAATATCAAACCTTTTTATATTTGGCTATTAATGATTAGTTCAACAAAACGACTGGTAGACCTGCTAATCGATCTACTAACAAAAACAACAACAATGGTGCTTAGTTTAGCAATATTTTTCTTCAAATAAATTATTCATAAATATCTATACTTTCAAGGTAGCCCAACATCGAATGGATACATTGCTTCGTTCAGTTTAGTAGTGTAGGCTCCCATATCTCTGCTCTGTGGTAGGCCTGTAGTTACTTTAATGCACAAATAATGTCACTGAATAGCAATGCACTTCATCCTTTGAAATGCATTACAAAATCCATAATTTTGTGTCCAGTGTTTTAGGGCTGGTTTGAATTTAATTTCAACCCAGTCAGTTCAAGAGATTTAATTTGATTCTAATTCAAGAATAAAAAATAAATACAACAATACAGCAAGTTTTTCAATTTGTGAATTGGAATTCATCTAACATTTTTAGGTTATTGATACCATTCCCAAGCTATAGCTTCATGGTTTCGTCCTGCAACTATAGTATCAATTGAATGTGAAATGATACAAAAATCTAGCCTGTGCAACCTCTATCATACCATCAGCTGTATGTCTCTGAGTCTGCATTATCACTCTGTAGCCCAATTCAGTAGTGATGCGTGAGAGACTGCATTCAAATGGGTGAAAAATAAATGTCATCACACCTCTCATGTATTTGGTTTTCTGAGGAGACTGGAAACAGGTTTAGCTGTCAACTGGACATGGCCACACAGCTGCAAAGCACAGAGGGAGAATACAGTATATGTCAGAGAATTTAATTTTAAAGTGAGAAAAATAACCCTGACAAACAGTTTGCTACTTATGGCGAAAGATGGACTGTCACATCTGAGAGAAATTATCTGTCTCATTACACATCAGTACTGACACACATGTTCATGCATAGGCATGCACACACACACACACACACACACACACACACACACACACACACACACACACACACACACACACACACACACACACACACACACACACACACACACACACACACACACACACACAAACTAGTGAATCATCCTGCAGATCTCTAAATTTCAGGAGGTGCATTTCTAATTTCAAATCAAAACACTGCAAGCCATTTGCATTCATATAGCTCGGCTTCATTTGGAATGGGTCATGGATTTCTGTGTTGCAGGAGTTGTTTGTTGTGTGTATATTGCTAGCGCTTCATTTAAACCAGTTCACCAACATGTGTGAGCATCAATATTAATGTTGGGGTCCTTGAACCTGTTTAATAAATGTCATGTGCTGTTTCCATTGATCAGCTGAATACTGTAGCTGAGGTGCTATTGGAAATATTCTGCTTTGTGTGTGTGTTTGTGTATATGTGTGCTGAGCCAATGCAGAAGCTTGACACTCCCACTGTAAACCAATGGTACCTCTCACAATGAATTATAGTATGGAATTTGAAATTAGAGTCGGTTCTGATACCATTTGATTGGATATTTATGCTATGCTATACCTCTGCAGTGGTTGAACGGGAAGAGACAGCAGTCCAGTGCACAGTGAATAATCGGGTACAGTAAAGGGCCTCATTGATATTGATTGCTGCCAGTTGTAAAACAATTCGAATCAGAATGCGTTCAGAACCACTGTGGGAATACAATGACAGGGTTGGTACAGAGACAGGGAGTTAACACGACTCCAGAGCTAAGGTGAGTGTGCATACAAACCCTGGAAGTCAGCCATTCAGAGAAACACACACACACACACACACACACACACACACACACACACACACACACACACACACACACACACACACACACACACACACACACACACACACACACACACACACACACACACACACACACACACACACACTGTTATTTTACCTTACAAGTGGATGCCATTCATGGGGAGTTATGTGCATTTCAAAGCACAATGCATCATACCATGGAGAAATAGAAAAGGAATGCTAACATTGAAATGTTTGTTGATGTCTTGCATTTTCTCCATATTTCATTGTCAGCCAAATCCATCTCTCCCTCTCTTGCTCGCTCTCTCTCTCCTCTCTCTCTTTCTCTCTCTCGTTCTCTGTATGTATGTGTGTGCCCATTATGTCCAAAATAACAACATTCAGCCTTTGAGTAAGAAGTGTGTATAGACAGATGAAACACACACACACACACACACACACACGCACACATGCACGCACGCACGCACACTTGCACGCACGCACGCACGCACTCACACACACACACACGCAGCTATAATTGAACCCCTGTGACCTCCACCATCCTCCACCCCCCTCTGCTGATTGGGTAGGGCTCCAGTTGAGAGGTCGGAGCTGAGAGGTTTTGCATACAGCTGTGGTCACATTTGGGAGAAGCTCCTCCCATGAGAGAGAGAGAGAGAGCAGGGAGTGACAGACAGAGATAAAGGCAGAAAGTGTGCATGTGGGTCTGTTGACAAGTGTTTACGTGTGTGTACGTGTGTGTATGTGCACATGTTACAGTACATTGAAATTACATGTTTTATTAATGATCTTTCACGCATTTATTTATATGTATTTTTAGTTAAAACCACAATTCAGTTGCTATCATGTCTCATATATAGCAATGATTTTAAAATAAACCTTATATTTGCTTTCCTGTCCACAAAACCTTTCAGTCATCATATGTGATAATAATATGTGATTGTTTTCCTCTATTTCCTTTAGAATTTCTAGTTGGACCTGCTGCAGAGCAAGAGAAACAGGAGAAACAGGGAGGTGGATGTCTTTCTGCAGTGTCATCTCCATGTCTCTCCTCACACTGTAACACTTGTGCTACTGCAGACTGTCTCCAGGGAATACGAGGACCTCCATAAAGAAACAGGCAAAACTCTGAGGAGTTACGGGCACACGAGGTCACAATACAAGTCAGTGCAACGGAAATCATGTCATTTATGTAAATAACAAAATTAGGTTGCACCAATAAATCAAATCACATTTTATTTGTCACATGCGCCGAATAGACCTTATCGGGAAATGCTTATTTACAAGCCCATAACCAACGATGCAGTTTTTTACAAAATAAACTAAAGTAAAAAATAATAAAGTTAACAATAAAATAGCAATAATGAGGCTATATACAGGGGGTACCGGTACCGAGCCAAATTTGTCATTGTAATTGATTGAATTTGAACTGATGTATAGTGTTAGATAAATGCCTTTAACCATGAGTTATGCTTGGCTATAGTTCTAATGATTTGTTTTTACAGCAATGCACCTGCTGGTAATGATACATGTATGAAGGCTTGATTAAATAGCTAAATATGCCAGAATGTACTGTCGCTTGTTGGACTTAACTTGAGTGGGTGTGAATGCTGTATCATGACATAGCAGCCATATTACAAATTAATTTATTTGATTTAGGTGTGTTGTGTTTAATCATAGATATTTCAGAATATAAAGTGATTCTATAAAAAAAGAATCTAACTTTATGTCCTAAAACGGCAGTAGATAAAGTGGAGTGTCTGGGGGAAGTGTTTAAATCTTGCAGAAGGAGATTAGAGTGGATGATTGGTTGTATTGGCTGAGCTGTGCTGTGCAGTGGTTATCAGTCCTGCTCTCAGGGCTACATTTAGCCGTCTATTGTCTGTTCTGCCATTGGTCCTGCCTGCAAGGCATACACTGCAGATATGAATGTGATATGACAATAAAGTGGCAATTATTATACAGGCAAGGCCTGGTCTCTTTCAACCCTTCAACAGAGAAGAGAGAAAGAGGTTAGAAGGGAGGAGGGAAAGAGTGCGGGGTGGGAGGAAGACAGGGTAAATGATGATGAGTTCTATGGTCGCAGGGTTGGAAGGGGTCATTTGTTGGAATAATCTGGAGACTGTTATTATCATTGTCAATAAAGATTTTCGGCAAACATGGCTTACTGACGAAGGGTTTATTTTTACGCATCTTCAAATCATCTACTATGATCTGCTATCAATGCCAGTCACATAGGCACATTATCGTTGTTGTTGTAGTGGTTGTTGGTGGTATATGTATGTGTGTCTGTGTGTCTATGATTGTGGAGATTGTGTGTGTCTGTGATGTATCTGGATGTGAAGGAGGTGGTCTGTGTCTGTGACGTATCTGGATGTGATGCGTATGGTCTGTGTCTGTGATGTATTTGTGTGTGAAGGAGATTGTGTGTTTCTGTGTGACTGTGTGGCTTTGTGTCTTTTTGTCTGTGACGTATCTGGATGTGAAGGAGGTGGTGTGTGTCTGTGATGTGATGTAGGTGGTGTGTGTCTGTGATGTACCTGAATGTGAAGGAGGTGATGTGTGTCTGTGATGTATCTGGATGTGAAGGAGGTGGTGTGTGTCTGTGATGTGATGTAGGTGGTGTGTGTCTGTGAAGGAGGTTGTGTGTGTCTGTGATGTATCTGGATGTGAAGGAGGTGATGTGTGTCTGTGATGTATCTGGTTGAGAATGAGTTTGTACGTGTCAGTGATGAAGGATAGGGAGTGTGTCTGTGATGTATCTGGATGTGAAGGAGGTGGTGTGTGTCTGTGACGTATCTGAATGTGAAGGAGGTTGTGTGTGTCTGTGATGTATCTGAATGTGAAGGAGGTGGTGTGTGTCTGTGATGTATCTGGTTGAGAATGAGTTTGTACGTGTCAGTGATGAAGGATAGGGAGTGTGTCTGAGACGTATCTGGATGTGAAGCGGATGGTGTTTGTCTGTGATGTACAGTGGGACAAAAAAGTATTTTGTCAGCCACCAATTGTGCAAGTTCTCCCACTTAAAAAGATGAGAGAGGCCTGTAATTTTCATCATAGGTACACTTCAACTATGACAGACAAAATGAGAAAAAAAATCCAGAAAATCACATTGTAGGATTTTTAATTAATTTATTTGCAAATTATGATGGAAAATAAGAATTTGGTCTATAACAAAAGTTTATCTCAATACTTTGTTATATATACTTTGTTGGCAATGACAGAGGTCAAACGTTTTCTGTAAGTCTTCACAAGGTTTTCACACACTGTTGCTGGTATTTTGGCCCATTCCTCTATGCAGATCTCCTCTAGAGCAGTGATGTTTTGGGGCTGTTGCTGGGCAACACAGACTTTCAACTCCCTCCAAAGATTTTCTATGGGGTTGAGATCTGGAGACTGGCGAGGCCACTCCAGGACATTGAAATGCGTCTAACGAAGCCACTCCTTCGTTGCCCGGGCGGTGTGTTTGGGATCATTGTCATGCTGAAAGACCCAGCCACGTTTCATCTTCAATGCCCTTGCTGATGGAAGGAGGTTTTCACAAAAAATCTCACGATACATGGCCCCGTTCATTCTTTCCTTTTCACGGATCAGTCGTCCTGGTCCCTTTGCAGAAAAACAGCCCCAAAGCATGATGTTTCCATCCCCATGCTTCACAGTAGGTATGGTGTTCTTTGGATGCAACTCAGCATTCTTTGTCCTCCAAACACAACGAGTTGAGTTTTTACCAAAAAGTTATTTTTTTGGTTTCATCTGACCATATGACATTCCGCCAATCTTCTTCTGGATAATCCAAATGCTCTCTAGCAAACTTCAGACGGGCCTGGACATGTACTGGCTTAAGCAGGGGGACACATCTGGCACTGCAGGATTTGAGTCCCTGGTGGCGTAGTGTGTTACTGATGGTAGGCTTTGTTACTTTGGTCCCAGCTCTCTGCAGGTCATTCACTAGGTCCCCCCGTGTGGTTCTGGGATTTTTGCTCATCGTTCTTGTGATCATTTTGACCCCACGGGGTGAGATCTTGCATGGAGCCCCAGATCGAGGGAGATTATCAGTGGTCTTGTATGTCTTCCATTTCTTAATAATTGCTCCCACAGTTGATTTCTTCAAACCAAGCTGCTTACCTATTGCAGATTCAGTCTTCCCAGCCTGGTGCAGGTCTACAATTTTGTTTCTGGTGTCATTTGACAGCTCTTTGGTCTTGGCCATAGTGGAGTTTGGAGTTGACTGTTTGAGGTTGTGGACAGGTGTCTTTTATACTGATAACAAGTTCAAACAGGTGCCATTAATACAGGTAACGAGTGGAGGACAGAGGAGCCTCTTAAAGAAGAAGTTACAGGTCTGTGAGAGCCTGAAATCTTGCTTGTTTGTAGGTGACCAAATACTTATTTTCCACCATGATTTGCAAATAAATTCATTAAAAATCCTACAATGTGATTTTCTGGATTTTCTTTTCTCATTTTGTCTGTCATAGTTGAAGTATACCTAAATTACAGGCCTCTCTCATATTTTTAAGTGGGAGAACTTGCACAATTGGTGGCTGACTAAATACTTTTTTGCCCCACTGTATCTAGATGTGAAAGAGGGTGTGTGTGTCTGTGTGTCTGTGATGCATTTCTATGTAAAGGAGGTGGATTGTGTCTGTGATGTATCTAGATGTGAAAGAGGGTGTGTGTGTCTGTATGTCTGTGATGCATTTCTATGTAAAGGAGGTGGATTGTGTCTGTGATGTATATGGATTTGAAGGAGGGCGTGTGTGTCTGTGTGTCTGTGAAGTATTTGAATGGGATGGAGGTGCCATGTGTCTGTGATGTATTTGGATTTGAAGGAGGGTGTGTGTGTCTGTGTGTCTGTGAAGTATTTGGATGTGAAATTGGTGGTGTGTGTCTGTGATGTATTTGGATTTGAAGGAGGGTGTGTGTGTCTGTGTGTCTGTGATGTATCTGGATGTGATGTGGATGGTGTGTGTCTGTGATGTATTTGGATATGAAGGAGGTGGTGTGTGTCTGTGTGTCTGTGATGTATCTGGATGTGAATGAATTTGTATGTGTCAGTGATTTGACTGGATGTGAGGAGGTGGTGTGTGTCTGTGACGTATCTGGATGTGAAGGAGGTGGTGTGAGTCTGTGTGTCTGTGATGTATCTGGATGTGAAGGAGGTAGTTTGTGTCAGTGATGTGTCTGGATGTGAAGGAGGTGGTGTGTGTCTGTGATGTATCTGGATGTGAAGGAGTTTGTGTGTGTCTGTAATGTATCTGGATGTGAAGGAGGTGGTGTGTGTCTGTGATGTATATCAATGTGAAGGAGTTTGTGTGTGTCTGTGATGTATATCAATGTGAAGGAGTTTGTGTGTGTCTGTGATGTATCTGGATGTGAAGGAGGTGGTGTGTGTCTGTGATGTATCTGGATGTGAAGGAGGTGGTGTGTGTCTGTGATGTATATCAATGTGAAGGAGGTGGTGTGTGTCTGTGATGTATCTGGATGTGAAGGAGGTGGTGTGTGTCTGTGATGTATATCAATGTGAAGAGGTTTGTGTGTGTCTGTGATGTATCTGGATGTGAAGGAGGTGGTGTGTGTCTGTGATGTATATCAATGTGAAGGAGGTGGTGTGTGTCTGTGATGTATCTGGATGTGAAGGAGGTGGTGTGTGTCTGTGATGTATCTGGATGTGAAGGAGGTGGTGTGTGTCTGTGATGTATCTGGATGTGAAGGAGGTGGTGTGTGTCTGTGATGTATCTGGATGTGGAGGAGGTGGTTTGTGAACTCTAGATTTTAAGAAGGCAATGCTTTTCCAGAGCCACGTGTACAAAGATATCCTATTTCTTTCTTTCTCCCTCAGTCTTTCTGTATTTTCTCCTCACTTCTATTCTCTCTTTTTACACCAAGGTGTGAAATTATCTCAATTATTCCTCGCTATTATAACCAATTAATGCCGGCTTGTGGTGTTTTATTGTGATATAAACTGCTATTGCTTGTGGTTCAGTGGACAATCACAATAGGTGTGAGTAAGGCCAGCCACCAGGGCTGGCTGTAGATCAGTAAGTGAGGGATGGGGGGGGGGGGGGGGACTTGGCCCAGCCACCAGGCCAATGAAAATCAGTTATTTTTGGAGGAGATCCTAGTCCTCCTTTTAAGAGGGGCCATTATAGGCTTGTTAAAGACTTGGCCGAGAGGGAAACACAGCTTACAGCTTGCTAACTCCACTAAATGATGTACGGTCTCGATCTCTGACTCCTTCTTGTTCTCGCTCTCTGTTTTCTGTCTCGTTCTCCTGCTCACTCTATCTTTCTTATCTGTCCTTCTCCATTGTTCTCCCTTGCTCCTGATTGTTATAAGTGTGTGTGTGTGTGTGTGTGTGTGTGTGTGTGTGTGTGTGTGTGTGTGTGTGTGTGTGTGTGTGTGTGTGTGTGTGTGTGTGTGTGTGTGTGATGTGTGAAGCTGTGGGGCTTTTTCTTGTTTTGGCTGTTACATCAGCTATAGCCACAGGCTCTTCTCTGTAGACACACTACTAAACTCTGGACAAATGCAGTGTCTCTCACAGCTCAGATAGTCAGAGCTCTTTGAGCTCTCTAACCACCTGTCTTTTAAAACAAGGTTTTAAACAGGAACTGCCATCTCACAATGTCCATGGACGTCTCTGATATCAATTTAGCCTGTGGCTGCAACACATGTTTTGACCTGGGGCGTAGTTCTACTGTATGATGGTCAAGGCTTTTCTTGCGCTATAGTTATTTAGTAATACCATTAATGAATACACTTGTGATGGAATTTGAACAACTGTTCTATGTGGGTGGGAGATTATGTAGCAGGATGTTTTTCTTCCTTTCTACACCTACACACCTCTGAGGTTACTGTTGACTTCTGTCTGATCTCCATGACGAGCCGTGGGCACCGTGGTGATATTGCTTGCCTGAGATGCAGGCTAATGGCACATTTTGATCTGTCGTCAAGGAAAGGTTCTCCCGGTCACCCTGGAAACCTTTGTGTTAGTGACAGGAATGTGTGTCAGCCACCACTGTAAAACATGTGCCTGGTTATGACCATGGGAGTCAGAGAGGACTGACAGGGAGAGGACCAGGTTAAAAATGACAAGGCACTGACTCCCGTAACTAATTTGGGCTCCCCCTATACTCGTTGATGATATGAACTAGAATATCCATATACTATATGTATTCAATGTTAGCTTTATGTTGGTGCAGCATACTTTTCTCAGCACAAAATATCCAAATATAAGATAGGCCATTGCATTGGTCAAAGAAGTGTATTGTAATCTGTCCATCCTGACCTATACATATATATACAGTATTATTTATTATAACAGGAAGAATTGGCGAACAAATATAATATTCTTCCGCATTATTCAGTGATTTCAGTTCCAATTCCCTTGGTAAGAAAATGGAGGCTACACTGTATGTTCTGGCCATGGAGCACTGCTCAGGTTGCTGCTCAACATCTGAGGCCTCTGTTCATCTCACTCCCCTCTGTGCTTGCTGAAGCAGTGCACACAGAGTGAGTGTGTGTGTGTCATCCTTGAAGAGCTTGTGTGCATGTCCTGAAAGTGTGTGTTGTGTTTTGACTGTGTGTACTTGTGTGTTTGTCTACGTCTGTGTATGTCTCTGTCTCTGTGTGTCATCCTGAATGTTGAGTGAAGGGCGGACACACATTCGCCTCGCTCCAGAAGATCGCCCTTGGGGGTCACCTCATGTTTTTGTTTCCGTGTGTGTGTCTGTCCTGACCCACACGTTGGCCAAACACAATCTATCAGCGAGAGATTGTCAGCCGTGATGAAAACAGTGAATCCAATACCAGCTATATCAGACATATAGCAGACATATATCAGACATATAGCAGACATATATCAGACATATATCAGACATATAGCAGACATATAGCAGACATATAGCAGACATATATCAGACATATAGCAGACATATAGCAGACATATAGCAGACATATACCAGACATATATCAGACATATATCAGACATATATCAGACATATAGCAGACATATAGCAGACATATATCAGACATATAGCAGACATATATCAGACATATATCAGACATATAGCAGACATATATCAGACATATAGCAGACATATATCAGACATATAGCAGACATATATCAGACATATATCAGACATATAGCAGACATATATCAGACATATAGCAGACATATATCAGACATATAGCAGACATATATCAGACATATATCAGACATATAGCAGACATATAGCAGACATATAGCAGACATATATCAGACATATAGCAGACATATAGCAGACATATAGCAGACATATAGCAGACATATATCAGACATATATCAGACATATAGCAGACATATAGCAGACATATAGCAGACATATAGCAGACATATAGCAGACATATATCAGACATATATCAGACATATAGCAGACATATAGCAGACATATATCAGACATATATCAGACATATATCAGACATATAGCAGACATATAGCAGACATATAGCAGACATATATCAGACATATAGCAGACATATAGCAGACATATAGCAGACATATAGCAGACATATATCAGACATATATCAGACATATAGCAGATATATAGCAGACATATAGCATACTTATAGCAGACATATATCAGACATATAGCAGACATATAGCAGACATATAGCAGACATATAGCAGACATATAGCAGACATATAGCAGACATATAGCAGACATATATCAGACATGTAGCAGACATATAGCAGACATATAGCAGACATATATCAGACATATATCAGACATATAGCAGACATATAGCAGACATATAGCAGACATATAGCAGACATATATCAGACATATAGCAGACATATAGCAGACATATATCAGACATATAGCAGACATATAGCAGACATATAGCAGACATATAGCAGACATATAGCAGACATATATCAGACATGTAGCAGACATATAGCAGACATATAGCAGACATATAGCAGACATATATCAGACATATAGCAGACATATAGCAGACATATAGCAGACATATAGCAGACATATATCAGACATATAGCAGACATATATCAGACATATAGCAGACATATAGCAGACATATAGCAGACATATAGCAGACATATAGCAGACATATATCAGACATATAGCAGACATATAGCAGACATATAGCAGACATATAGCAGACATATATCAGACATATATCAGACATATAGCAGACATATAGCAGACATATATCAGACATATAGCAGACATATAGCAGACATATATCAGACATATAGCAGACATATAGCAGACATATAGCAGACATATATCAGACATATAGCAGACATATAGCAGACATATAGCAGACATATATCAGACATATAGCAGACATATAGCAGACATATAGCAGACATATAGCAGACATATAGCAGACATATAGCAGACATATAGCAGACATATAGCAGACATATAGCAGACATATAGCAGACATATAGCAGACATATATCAGACATATAGCAGACATATATCAGACATATAGCAGACATATATCAGACATATAGCAGACATATAGCAGACATATAGCAGACATATAGCAGACATATATCAGACATATAGCAGACATATAGCAGACATATAGCAGACATATAGCAGACATATATCAGACATATATCAGACATATAGCAGACATATAGCAGACATATAGCAGACATATATCAGACATATAGCAGACATATAGCAGACATATAGCAGACATATAGCAGACATATAGCAGACATATAGCAGACATATATCAGACATATAGCAGACATATAGCAGACATATATCAGACATATAGCAGACATATAGCAGACATATAGCAGACATATAGCAGACATATAGCAGACATATAGCAGACATATATCAGACATATATCAGACATATATCAGACATATAGCAGACATATAGCAGACATATAGCAGACATATAGCAGACATATATCAGACATATAGCAGACATATAGCAGACATATAGCAGACATATAGCAGACATATATCAGACATATAGCAGACATATAGCAGACATATAGCAGACATATATCAGACATATAGCAGACATATAGCAGACATATAGCAGACATATATCAGACATATAGCAGACATATAGCAGACATATAGCAGACATATAGCAGACATATATCAGACATATATCAGACATATATCAGACATATAGCAGACATATAGCAGACATATAGCAGACATATAGCAGACATATAGCAGACATATAGCAGACATATAGCAGACATATAGCAGACATATATCAGACATATAGCAGACATATAGCAGACATATAGCAGACATATATCAGACATATAGCAGACATATAGCAGACATATAGCAGACATATATCAGACATATAGCAGACATATAGCAGACATATAGCAGACATATAGCAGACATATATCAGACATATATCAGACATATAGCAGACATATATCAGACATATAGCAGACATATAGCAGACATATAGCAGACATATAGCAGACATATAGCAGACATATAGCAGACATATAGCAGACATATAGCAGACATATAGCAGACATATAGCAGACATATAGCAGACATATATCAGACATATAGCAGACATATAGCAGACATATAGCAGACTTATAGCAGACATATAGCAGACATATAGCAGACATATCTACAAGTGCTCAAGTTTTCTTTGAGATTTAAAGTAACAGAAATCAGAAATGAAAAAGTGTGTGTGTGTGTGTGTGTGTGTGTGTGTGTGTATGTGTGTGTGTGTACTATGAGGTGTATATGCGTGTGTGATGAGTTTGATGTGATGAGAGCGGATTCATTTGGGTAATTAACAGCCTTGAACCAATTTCCTCAAAGAGAGACAAATAACATGAGGCCTTGAACTAGTTGAATTCACATGTAGATCAAATCATAGACTAGTGATTCAACTATCTCAGTGCTGTTCTTTCACACCGACAATGTACAAGTGTGGTGGGAAATGTGTTGTGAAACAGTTTAATAGAATATAATATTCTGAATAATACTGAATATAGTTAATTTCTATGGTCCTGCTTGCAGCCAACACATGAAAGGGAGTAGAGGAAAGTGCCTGTGTGTGCAGGGCCTGTCTGATTAAATGAACTAACCCCTCAGGCTCAGCTAGCCAAATCAGCCAAAACATTACCCTGTCGTCCTCTCTCTTCCCTTCCCCTATGCATGCACCCATTGGCCCTCGCCCCGTCCTCCTCCATCCCTCCATGCACTCCATGCACTCCTCACCCATCTCCTATCTCCCCCACTCAATATAGAAAATGGGAACAATGTACTGTACTCTCTCTCTGCAGTCTGCAAACCCACTAGTTACATCAGAACATTCATTCATGTATGAAGATGAAATAATATAATGTTGATGTTGTTTTACCATTTGCTTAACATGGAATTAATTAATGTATTTATTAATCTGTGTTTCTCCTCAGGTGTGGTGCTCTTGATTTATCTAGAAAACACAGGATCGAAAGGGTGTAACAGTAGACTGATGGACAGAAAGACCCATATATATGCATGTGCTTTTTCCTGTTTTCATCCACTCCCTCCTTTTTTATTTTCCTCTACCCTCCTCTGTTCCACTGACCTTTCCTATCATGTCCTATTTTATCCTTCTCTGTCTCTCGCTCTCTCTTTCTCTCTCAAGCTTTCTCTCATATATATTATTTTGTCCTCCCCTCACCATGCCTCAGACCTTGTTTCCTACATAGCCTGGCTACTTTTTTTTAGTAATATCTCCTCTCCTCTCCTCTCCTCTCCTCTCCTCTCCTCTCCTCTCCTCTCCTCTCCTCTCCTCTCCTCTCCTCTCCTCTCCTCTCCTCTCCTCTTCTACTCTCCTTTCTGTCATCCCCCCACCCTGCAAGCCTCAGTTAGCAATGTCTCTCTCCTTACTGTGTGTGTTGGCATGAGCCTGGCTGGCTCAGCCCCCGCCTACCCGCACTTTATGCTGATTGGACCAGCTGTTCCACTTAAATTCACCATGGCAACCACAACCCATTGCCTAGCAACCCCTATCTTCTCCCTGAGTCCTGGCCAATGATCTCCACAGGCAGAGAGAGACAGAATTGAACATTCCCTTAGATTTGTGTGTGTGTGTTCGTGTGTGTGTGTGTGTGTGTGTGTGTGTGTGTGTGTGTGTGTGTGTGTGTGTGTGTGCGTGTGCGTGTGCGTGTGCGTGTGCGTGTGCGTGTGCGTGTGTGTGTGTGTGTGTGTGTGGACGTGCTTAACTATACTTGTGGGGACCATAAGTCCCCACAAGAATAGTAAACAAACAACATTTTGACCAACTGGGGACATTTTGTTGATCCCTTCAAGGTCAAATGCTATTTCTCGGGGGTTTAGGGTTAAGGTTAGAATTAGTGTTAGGGTTAGAATTAGCTTTAGGGTTAGGGTTAGGAGCTAGGGTTAGTTTTAAGGTTAGGGTTAGGAGCTAGAGGTAGAGTTAGGTTTAGGGTTAGGTTTAAGGTTAGGTTTTTGAGTTAGGGTTAGGGTTAGGATTAAGGTTAGGGTTAGGGTTAGGTTAAGGTAAGGGTACGGGTTAGCGTTAGGGTTAGGGTTTGGGGTTAGGGAAAATCAGATTTTTATTGGTACTGAATTGTGTGTCCCCACAAGGTTAATTGTAAAAGACTGTGTGTGTGTATGTGTGTGTCTGTGTGTATGTGCTTGCGTGTGTATGTATGTGTAATGACACAGATAATTTCTCTCAGATGTGACAGTCCATCTTTCGCCATAAGTAGCAAACTGTTTGTCAGGGTTATTTTTCTCACTTTAAAATTAAATTCTCTGACATATACTGTATTCTCCCTCTGTGCTTTGCAGCTGTGTGGCCATGTCCAGCTGACAGCTAAACCTGTTTCCAGTCTCCTCAGAAAACCAAATACATGAAAGGTGTGATGACATTTATTTTTCACCCATATGAATGCAGTCTCTCACGCATCACTACTGAATTGGGCTACAGAGTGATAATGCAGACTCAGAGACATACAGCTGATGGTATGATAGAGGTTGCACAGGCTAGATTTTTGTATCATTTCACATTCAATTGATACTATAGTTGCAGGACGAAACCATGAAGCTATAGCTTGAGAATGGTATCAATAACCTAAAAATGTAAGATGAATTCCAATTCACAAATTGAAAAATTAATTGTCATCAAATTTATTTTTTCTTCTTCCAGTTAGAATCGAATTCATTAAATAAATAAATAAATAATAATAATACATATATTATTTAAAACAATTACTATAAAAAAATAATATTTAGAATTAACTGTGTTGATATTAAATTGACCCCAGCCCTAAAATGCTGGACACAATATTATGGATTTTGCAATGCATTTCAAAGGATGTACAGAGCCTTCTGAAAGTCCTCCCCTTCTCCACGTGTTGTGTTACAGCCTGATATTAAAATGGACTACATGGAGTTGTTTTGTCACTGGCATATACACGCAATACCCCATAATATCAAAGGGAAATTAGGATTTTCAAAAGTTTTACAAATTAATTTAAAATTAAAAGCTTTGCTTTGTGTCAATAAGTATTCAACCCCTTTGTTATGCCAAGCCTAAATACATTCAGGAGTAAAAATGTGCTTAACAAGTCACATAATAATTTGCATGGACTCACTCTGTGTGCAATAATAGTGAGTGTTTAACATGAGGGAGTTCTTCAATGCTTCACAATGAAGGGCACCTATTGGTAAAATAATAAAAGCAGACATTGAATATCCCTTTGAGCATGGTGATGTTATTAATTACACTTTGGATGGTGTATCAATACTCCCAGTCAATACAAAGATACAGGTTTCCTTCCTATTCAGTTGCCAGAAAAGAAGGAACCCACTCAGGGATTTCACCATGAGGCCAACAGTGACTTTAAAACAGTTACAGAGTTTAATGGCTGTGAAAGGAGAACACTGAGGATGGATCAACAACATTGTAGTTACTCCACAGTACTAACCTAATTGACAGAGTGAAAAGAAGTCTGTACAGAAAAACATATTTCAAAACATGCATAATGTTTGCAACAAGGCACTAAAGAAATACTGCAACAAATGTGGCAAAGCAATTAACTGTTTGTCCT
This sequence comes from Oncorhynchus masou masou, assembly GCF_036934945.1. Lineage (NCBI taxonomy): Eukaryota > Metazoa > Chordata > Actinopteri > Salmoniformes > Salmonidae > Oncorhynchus > Oncorhynchus masou. The sequence continues at coordinate 16,390,230 of NC_088244.1, forward strand.
GAATACAAAGTGTTATGTTTGAGGCAAATCCAATACAACAAATTTCTGAGTACCACTCTCTATACTTTCAAGCATAGTGGTGGCTGCATCGTGTTTTCAGTATGCTTGTAATCATTGGAATGGAGCTAAGCACAGGCAACATCCTAGTGGAAAACTTGGTTCAGTCTGCTTTCCACCAGACACTGGGAGATGAATTCACCCTTCAGCAGGACAATAACCTAAAATACAAGGCCAAGCCTACACTGGAATTTCTTATTGAGAAGACATTGAATGTTCCTGAGTGGTCAAGTTTCAGTTTTGACTTAAATCTACTTGAAAATCTATGGCAATTATTTTGAAAATCATTTTGGGCAAATGTTGCACAATTCTTGTGTGGAAAGGTCTTAGAGACTCACAGCTGTAATTGCTGCTAAAGGTGTTTCTACAAAGTATTGACTTAGGAGTGTGAATACATATGTAAATGAGATATTTCTCTAAATTTGCTAACATTTCCAAAAACATGTTTCCATTTTGTCATTATGGGGTATTGTGTGTAGGTGGGTGAGGAAAAAATTGATTTAATCCATTTGAATTCAGGCTGTGACACAACAAAATGTGGAATAGTCAAGGGGCGTGAATACTGTCTGAAGGAACTGCATGTGTATGTTTGTGTTATTTTAATTATCTCTCTCTTTCTTTCTTTCTTTCTCTTTCTTTCTTTCTTTCTTTCTCTCTTTCTTTCTTTCTTTCTTTCTTTCTTTCTCTCTCGCTCTTTTATTCTCTCTCCCTCTCTATCTCTCTCTCTCTATTCATCCATCTATAATCCTCTCTTTCTCTCCCTCTCACCCTCTCTCTCTTTCCTGTCTAGTGCTGGGTCTGTTCTGTCATGTGTAGTCAGACTGGTGAGTAGCTACATGCAGCCTTATACTAAAGTATTAATGTCTTTGCTGCTCTCTGAGGCCCCACCGGTCAGTACAGCCTCATGGCCACAGAATACTAATCAAAGACTCACTGAACACACACACACTTTCTAAATGTAATACGTTACAGTTACTAGTTACCTGTTTAAAATTCTAATTAGTAATGTAACTTTTGGATTGCCGAAACTCAGTAGCATAATCTGATTACTTTCAGTTACTTTTGAATTACTTTCCCCTTAAGAGGCATTAGAAGAAGACAAAAATGATCCATCAAACTAATTTGGTGTGTCATCATAGTGGTCTCTGACCTGTGGTCAGACTCACTCAGATGGAAAAACGTAAACGTGTGCCTTTTTTCAATACTGAATTGAATGTGATTGAGAAAACAGAAAAGTGCCGAACCGAAGCATGCTGAAGCCTTTGGGAGACCTCTTTCCAGCTTCGGTTCAGACTGAGGCAAAGACAATAGCAGTAAACTAATCTGTCCTTCCTTGTTAAAGAGAGGGTAGAGAACAAACACAGAGTGTTAAGGGGATCCTTCATTCAGAAGTGTGTGTGTGTGTGTGTGTGTGTGTGTGTGTGTGTGTGTGTGTGTGTGTGTGTGTGTGTGTGTGTGTGTGTGCACGCGTGTGTGCACGCGTGTGTGCATTTTGGACGACTTAAGAGCTCATGTTTATTCATTAATTATATTGGAGCAGTCATACCTCAGAATACAACAGGTTTGCCACTTTAGAGCTGAGAGTAACGACGGGTAAGTTTGAGAGGGAGTAGAGTTTGAGAGGGAGAGGGAAAAGGAGTCAGAGTGAGAGAGAGAGAGAGAGAGAGAGAGAGGGAGGGAGGAGGAGGAGTGGGAGGGGGGAGAGGAGGGTGGTCCAGAGCTGTATTTGTAATGTCAGTGAGAGTGTTAGGAGTAGGGTTGTCAGTGAGCACATTAGGAGTAGGGTTGTTAGTGAGCACATTAGGAGTAGGGTTGTTAGTGAGCACATTAGGAGTAGGGTTGTTAGTGAATGTGTTAGGTGTAGGGTTGTCAGTGAATGTGTTAGGTGTAGGGTTGTTAGTGAGCACATTAGGAGTAGGGTTGTTAGTGAGCACATTAGGAGTAGGGTTGTTAGTGAGCACATTAGGAGTAGGGTTGTTAGTGAATGTGTTAGGAGTAGGGTTGTTAGTGAATGTGTTAGGTGTAGGGTTGTCAGTGAATGTGTTAGGAGTAGGGTTGTTAGTGAGCACATTAGGAGTAGGGTTGATAGTGAGCACATTAGGAGTAGGGTTGTTAGTGAATGTGTTAGGAGTAGGGTTGTTAGTGAGCGCATTAGGAGTAGGGTTGTTAGTGAATGTGTTAGGAGTAGGGTTGTCAGTGGGTGTCTTAGGAGTAGGGTTGTTAGTGAGTGTGTTAGGAGTAGGGTTGTTAGTGAGTGTGTTAGGAGTAGGGTTGTTAGTGAGTGTGTTAGGAGTAGGGTTGTTAGTGAATGTGTTAGGAGTAGGGTTGTTAGTGAGTGTGTTAGGAGTAGGGTTGTTAGTGAATGTGTTAGGAGTAGGGTTGTTAGTGAGCACATTAGGAGTAGGGTTGTTAGTGAATGTGTTAGGAGTAGGGTTGTTAGTGAGCGCATTAGGAGTAGGGTTGTTAGTGAGTGTGTTAGGAGTAGGGTTGTTAGTGAATGTGTTAGGAGTAGGGTTGTTAGTGAATGTGTTAGGAGTAGGGTTGTTAGTGAATGTGTTAGGAGTAGGGTTGTTAGTGAATGTGTTAGGAGTAGGGTTGTTAGTGAATGTGTTAGGAGTAGGGTTGTTAGTGAATGTGTTAGGAGTAGGGTTGTTAGTGAGCGCATTAGGAGTAGGGTTGTTCAAATCAAATCAAATCAAATTTTATTTGTCACATACACATGGTTAGCAGGTGTTAATGCGAGTGTAGCGAAATGCTTGTGCTTCTAGTTCTGACAATGCAGTAATAACCAACAAGTAATCTAACTAACAATTCCTAATCTACTGTCTTATACACAGTGTAAGGGGATAAAGAATATGTACATAAGGATATATGAGTGAGTGATGGTACAGAGCAGCATAGGCAAGATACAGTAGATGGTATCGAGGACAGTATATACATGTGAGATGAATATGTAAACAAAGTGGCATAGTTAAAGTGGCTAGTGATACATGTATTACATAAGGATGCAGTCGATGATATGGAGTACAGTATATAGGTATGCATATGAGATGAATAATGTAGGGTAAGTAACATTATATAAGGTAGCATTGTTTAAAGTGGCTAGTGATATATTTACAACATTTCCCATCAATTCCCATTATTAAAGTGGCTGGAGTTGAGTCAGTGTCAGTGTGTAGGCAGCAGCCACTCAATGTTAGTGGTGGCTGTTTAACAGTCTGATGGCCTTGAGATAGAAGCTGTTTTTCAGTCTCTCGGTCCCAGCTTTGATGCACCTGTACTGACCTCGCCTTCTGGATGATAGCGGGGTGAACAGGCAGTGGCTCGGGTGGTAGATGTCCTTGATGATCTTTATGGCCTTCCTGTAACATCGGGTGGGGTAGGTGTCCTGGAGGGCAGGTAGTTTGCCCCCGATGATGCATTGTGCAGACCTCACTACCCTCTGGAGAGCCTTACGGTTGAGGGCGGAGCAGTTGCCGTACCAGGCGGTGATACAGCCTGCCAGGATGCTCTCGATTGTGCCTCTGTAGAAGTTTGTGAGTGCTTTTGGTGACAAGCCGAATTTCTTCAGCCTCCTGAGGTTGAAGAGGCGCTGCTGCGCCTTCTTCACGATGCTGTCTATGTGAGTGGACCAATTCAGTTTGTCTGTGATGTGTATGCAGAGGAACTTAAAACTTGCTACTCTCTCCACTACTGTTCCATCGATGTGGATAGGGGGGTGTTCCCTCTGCTGTTTCCTGAAGTCCACAATCATCTCCTTAGTTTTGTTGACGTTGAGTGTGAGGTTATTTTCCTGACACCACACTCCGAGGGCCCTCACCTCCTCCCTGTAGGCCGTCTCGTTGTTGTTGGTAATCAAGCCTACCACTGTTGTGTCGTCCGCAAACTTGATGATTGAGTTGGAGGCGTGCGTGGCCACGCAGTCGTGGGTGAACAGGGAGTACAGGAGAGGGCTCAGAACGCACCCTTATGGGGCCCCAGTGTTGAGGATCAGCGGGGAGGAGATGTTGTTACCTACCCTCACCACCTGGGGGCGGCCCGTCAGGAAGTCCAGTACCCAGTTGCATAGGGCGGGGTCGAGACCCAGGGTCTCGAGCTTGATGACGAGCTTGGAGGGTACTATGGTGTTGAATGCCAAGCTGTGGTCGATGAACAGCATTCTCACATAGGTATTCCTCTTGTCCAGATGGGTTAGGGCAGTGTGCAGTGTGGTTGAGATTGCATCGTCTGTGGACCTATTTGAGCGGTAAGCAAATTGGAGTGGGTCTAGGGAGTCAGGTAGGGTGGAGGTGATATGGTCCTTGACTAGTCTCTCAAAGCACTTCATGATGACGGAAGTGAGTGCTACGGGGCGGTAGTCGTTTAGCTCAGTTACCTTAGCTTTCTGGGGAACAGGAACGATGGTGGCCCTCTTGAAGCATGTGGGAACAGCAGACTGGTATAGGGATTGATTGAATATGTCCGTAAACACACCAGCCAGCTGGTCTGCGCATGCTCTGAGGGCGCGGCTGGGGATGCCGTCTGGGCCTGCAGCCTTGCGAGGGTTAACACGTTTAAATGTTTTACTCACCTTGGCTGCAGTGAAGGAGAGACCGCATTTTTCCGTTGCAGGCAGTGTCAGTGGCACTGTATTGTCCTCAAAGCGGGCAAAAAAGTTATTTAGTCTGCCTGGGAGCAAGACATCCTGGTCCGTGACTGGGCTGGATTTCTTCCTGTAGTCCGTGATTGACTGTAGACCCTGCCACATGCCTCTTGTGTCTGAGCCGTTGAATTGGGATTCTACTTTGTCTCTGTACTGACGCTTAGCTTGTTTGATAGCCTTACGGAGGGAATAGCTGCATTGTTTGTATTCAGTCATGTTGCCAGACACCTTGCCCTGATTGAAAGCAGTGGTTCGTGCTTTCAGTTTCACACGAATGCTGCCATCAATCCAAGGTTTCTGGTTAGGGAATGTTTTAATCGTTGCTATGGGAACGACATCTTCAACGCACGTTCAAATGAACTCGCACACCGAATCAGCGTATTCGTCAATGTTGTTATTTGACGCAATACGAAACATGTCCCAGTCCACGTGATGGAAGCAGTCTTGGAGTGTGGAGTCAGCTTGGTCGGACCAGCGTTGGACAGACCTCAGCGTGGGAGCTTCTTTTTTTAGCTTTTGTCTGTAGGCAGGTATCAGCAAAATGGAGTTGTGGTCAGCTTTTCCGAAAGCGGGGCGGGGCAGGGCCTTATATGCGTCGCGGAAGTTAGAGAACAGTGATCCAAGGTTTTTCCGCCCCTGGTTGCGCAATCGATATGCTGATAAAATTTAGGGAGTCTTGTTTTCAGATTAGCCTTGTTAAAATCCCCAACAACGATGAATGCAGCCTCCGGATAAATGGTTTCCAGTTTGCAGTTAAATAAAGTTCGTTCAGAGCCATCGATGTGTCTGCTTGGGGGGGGATATATACAGCTGTGATTATAATCGAAGAGAATTCTCTTGGTAGGTAATGCGGTCTATATTTGATTGTGAGGAATTCTAAATCAGGTGAACAGAAGGATTTGAGTTCCTGTATGTTTCTTTCATCGCACCATGCCTCGTTAGCCATAAGGCATACACCCCCACCCCTCTTCTTACCAGAAAGGTGTTTGTTTCTGTCGGCGCGATGCGTGGAGAAACCCGTTGGCTGCACCGCATCGGATAGCGTCTCTCCAGTGAGCCATGTTTCCGTGAAGCACAGAACGTTACAGTCTCTGATGTCCCTCTGGAATGCTACCCTTGCTCGGATTTCATCAACCTTGTTGTCAAGAGACTGGACATTGGCAAGAAGAATGCTAGGAAGTGGGGCACGATGTGCCCGTCTCCGTAGTCTAACCAGAAGACCGCTACGTTTTCCTCTTTTTAGGGTTGTTAGTGAGTGTGTTAGGAGTAGGGTTGTTAGTGAATGTGTTAGGAGTAGGGTTGTTAGTGAGCGCATTAGGAGTAGGGTTGTTAGTGAATGTGTTAGGGGTAGGGTTGTTAGTGAGTGTGTTAGGAGTAGGGTTGTTAGTGAATGTGTTAGGAGTAGGGTTGTTAGTGAATGTGTTAGGAGTAGGGTTGTTAGTGAATGTGTTAGGAGTAGGGTTGTCAGTGAGTGTGTTGGGAGTAGGGTTGTCAGTGATGGTGTTAGGAGTAGGGTTGTCAGTGCTGGTGTTAGGAGTAGAGTTGTCAGTGATGGTGTTAGGAGTAGGGTTGTCAGTGATGGTGTTGGGAGTAGGGTTGTCAGTGGGTGTGTTATATGAGTAGGGTTGTCAGTATGTATGTTAGAAGTAGGGTTGTCAGTGAGTGTGTTGGGAGTAGGGTTGTCAGTGATGGTGTTGGGAGTAGGGTTGTCAGTGAGTGTGTTAGGAGTATGGTTGTGTGAGTGTGTTGGAAGTAGGGTTGTCAGTGAGTGTGTTATAGGAGTAGGGTTGTCAGTGAGTGTGTTGGGAGTAGGGTTGTCAGTGATGGTGTTAGGAGTAGGGTTGTCAGTGCTGGTGTTAGGAGTAGGGTTGTTAGTGATGGTGTTAGGAGTAGGGTTGTCAGTGATGGTGTTAGGAGTAGGGTTGTCCGTGATGGTGTTAGGAGTAGGGTTGTTAGTGGGTGTGTTGGGAGTAGGGTTGTCAGTGAGTGTGTTGGGAGTAGGGTTGTTAGTGGGTGTGTTGGGAGTAGGGTTGTCAGTGAATGTGTTAGGAGTATGATTGTCAGTGAGTCTGTTTGAAGTAGGGTTGTCAGTGAGTGTGTTATAGGAGTAGGGTTGTCAGTGAGTGTGTTGGGAGTAGGGTTGTCAGTGAGTGTGTTGGGAGTATGGTTGTCAGTGAGTGTGTTATAGGAGTAGGGTTGTCAGTGAGTGTGTTGGGAGTAGGGTTGTCAGTGAGTGTGTTGGGAGTAGTGTTGTCAGTGGGTGTGTTGGGAGTAGGGTTGTCAGTGAGTGTGTTAGGGGTAGGGTTGTTAGTGAGTGTGTTAGGAGTAGGGTTGTTAGTGAATGTGTTAGGAGTAGGGTTGTTAGTGAGCGCATTAGGAGTAGGGTTGTTAGTGAATGTGTTAGGGGTAGGGTTGTTAGTGAGTGTGTTAGGAGTAGGGTTGTTAGTGAATGTGTTAGGAGTAGGGTTGTTAGTGAATGTGTTAGGAGTAGGGTTGTTAGTGAATGTGTTAGGAGTAGGGTTGTCAGTGAGTGTGTTGGGAGTAGGGTTGTCAGTGATGGTGTTAGGAGTAGGGTTGTCAGTGCTGGTGTTAGGAGTAGAGTTGTCAGTGATGGTGTTAGGAGTAGGGTTGTCAGTGATGGTGTTGGGAGTAGGGTTGTCAGTGGGTGTGTTATATGAGTAGGGTTGTCAGTATGTATGTTAGAAGTAGGGTTGTCAGTGAGTGTGTTGGGAGTAGGGTTGTCAGTGATGGTGTTGGGAGTAGGGTTGTCAGTGAGTGTGTTAGGAGTATGGTTGTGTGAGTGTGTTGGAAGTAGGGTTGTCAGTGAGTGTGTTATAGGAGTAGGGTTGTCAGTGAGTGTGTTGGGAGTAGGGTTGTCAGTGATGGTGTTAGGAGTAGGGTTGTCAGTGCTGGTGTTAGGAGTAGGGTTGTTAGTGATGGTGTTAGGAGTAGGGTTGTCAGTGATGGTGTTAGGAGTAGGGTTGTCCGTGATGGTGTTAGGAGTAGGGTTGTTAGTGGGTGTGTTGGGAGTAGGGTTGTCAGTGAGTGTGTTGGGAGTAGGGTTGTTAGTGGGTGTGTTGGGAGTAGGGTTGTCAGTGAATGTGTTAGGAGTATGATTGTCAGTGAGTCTGTTTGAAGTAGGGTTGTCAGTGAGTGTGTTATAGGAGTAGGGTTGTCAGTGAGTGTGTTGGGAGTAGGGTTGTCAGTGAGTGTGTTGGGAGTATGGTTGTCAGTGAGTGTGTTATAGGAGTAGGGTTGTCAGTGAGTGTGTTGGGAGTAGGGTTGTCAGTGAGTGTGTTGGGAGTAGTGTTGTCAGTGGGTGTGTTGGGAGTAGGGTTGTCAGTGAGTGTGTTAGGGGTAGGGTTGTTAGTGAGTGTGTTAGGAGTAGGGTTGTTAGTGAATGTGTTAGGAGTAGGGTTGTTAGTGAGTGCATTAGGAGTAGGGTTGTTAGTGAATGTGTTAGGAGTAGGGTTGTCAGTGAGTGTGTTAGGAGTAGGGTTGTCAGTGATGGTGTTGGGAGTAGGGTTGTCAGTGATGTGTGTTATATGAGTAGGGTTGTCAGTAAGTATGTTAGAAGTAGGGTTGTCAGTGAGTGTGTTGGGAGTAGGGTTGTCAGTGATGGTGTTGTTAGTAGGGTTGTCAGTGAGTGTGTTGGAAGTAGGGTTGTCAGTGAGTGTGTTATAGGAGTAGGGTTGTCAGTGATTGTGTTGGGAGTAGGGTTGTCAGTGATGGTGTTAGGAGTAGGGTTGTCAGTGATGGTGTTAGGAGTAGGGTTGTCAGTGCTGGTGTTAGGAGTAGGGTTGTCAGTGATGGTGTTAGGAGTAGGGTTGTCAGTGATGGTGTTAGGAGTAGGGTTGTTAGTGGGTGTGTTGGGAGTAGGGTTGTCAGTGAGTGTGTTGGGAGTAGGGTTGTTAGTGGGTGTGTTGGGAGTAGGGTTGTCAGTGAGTGTGTTAGGAGTATGATTGTCAGTGAGTGTGTTGGGAGTAGTGAGTGTGTCAGTGAGTGTGTTGGGAGTAGTGAGTCAGTGAGTGTGTTGGGAGTAGGGGTTGTCAGTGTGTGTGCTGGGAGTAGGGTTGTAGGAGTAGGGTTGTCAGTGTGTGTGTTGGGAGTAGGGTTGTAGGAGTAGGGTTGTCAGTGTGTGTTTTGGGAGTAGGGTTGTCAGTGAGTGTGTTGGGATTAGGGTTGTCAGTGAGTGTGTTGGGAGTAGGGTTGTCAGTGAGTGTGTTGGGAGTAGTGAGTGTGTCAGTGAGTGTGTTGGGAGTAGTGAGTCAGTGAGTGTGTTGGGAGTAGGGGTTGTCAGTGTGTGTGCTGGGAGTAGGGTTGTAGGAGTAGGGTTGTCAGTGTGTGTGTTGGGAGTAGGGTTGTAGGAGTAGGGTTGTCAGTGTGTGTGTTGGGAGTAGGGTTGTCAGTGAGTGTGTTGGGAGTAGGGTTGTCAGTGATGGTGTTGGGAGTAGGGTTGTCAGTGAGTGTGTTGGGAGTAGTGTTGTCAGTGGGTGTGTTGGGAGTAGGGTTGTCAGTGAGTGTGTTGGGAGTAGGTTTGTCAGTGAGTGTGTTAGGAGTAGTGTTGTCAGTGAGTGTGTTATAGGAGTAGGGTTGTCAGTGAGTGTGTTGGGAGTAGGGTTGTCAGTGAGTGTCTTAGGAGTATGGTTGTCAGTGAGTGTGTTGGGAGTAGGGTTGTCAGTGAGTGTGTTAGGAGTAGTGTTGTCAGTGAGTGTGTTATAGGAGTAGGGTTGTCAGTGAGTGTGTTGGGAGTAGGGGTTGTCAGTGTGTGTGCTGGGAGTAGGGTTGTAGGAGTAGGGTTGTCAGTGTGTGTGTTGGGAGTAGGGTTGTAGGAGTAGGGTTGTCAGTGAGTGTGTTGGGAGTAGGTTTGTCAGTGAGTGTGTTAGGAGTAGTGTTGTCAGTGAGTGTGTTATAGGAGTAGGGTTGTCAGTGAGTGTGTTGGGAGTAGGGTTGTCAGTGAGTGTCTTAGGAGTATGGTTGTCAGTGAGTGTGTTGGGAGTAGGGTTGTCAGTGAGTGTGTTAGGAGTAGTGTTGTCAGTGAGTGTGTTGGGAGTAGTGAGTCAGTGAGTGTGTTGGGAGTAGGGGTTGTCAGTGTGTGTGCTGGGAGTAGGGTTGTAGGAGTAGGGTTGTCAGTGTGTGTGTTGGGAGTAGGGTTGTAGGAGTAGGGTTGTCAGTGTGTGTGTTGGGAGTAGGGTTGTCAGTGAGTGTGTTGGGAGTAGGGTTGTCAGTGATGGTGTTGGGAGTAGGGTTGTCAGTGAGTGTGTTGGGAGTAGTGTTGTCAGTGGGTGTGTTGGGAGTAGGGTTGTCAGTGAGTGTGTTGGGAGTAGGTTTGTCAGTGAGTGTGTTAGGAGTAGTGTTGTCAGTGAGTGTGTTATAGGAGTAGGGTTGTCAGTGAGTGTGTTGGGAGTAGGGTTGTCAGTGAGTGTCTTAGGAGTATGGTTGTCAGTGAGTGTGTTGGGAGTAGGGTTGTCAGTGAGTGTGTTAGGAGTAGTGTTGTCAGTGAGTGTGTTATAGGAGTAGGGTTGTCAGTGAGTGTGTTGGGAGTAAGGTTGTCAGTGAGTGTGTTGGGAGTAGGGTTGTCAGTGATGGTGTTGGGAGTAGGGTTGTCAGTGAGTGTGTTAGGAGTAGTGTTGTCAGTGAGTGTGTTATAGGAGTAGGGTTGTCAGTGAGTGTGTTGGGAGTAGGGTTGTCAGTGAGTGTGTTGGGAGTAGGGTTGTCAGTGTGTGTGCTGGGAGTAGGGTTGTCAGTGTGTGTGCTGGGAGTAGGGTTGTCAGTGTGTGTGTTGGGAGTAGGGTTGTCAGTGAGTGTGTTGGGAGTAGGGTTGTCAGTGATAGTGTTGGGAGTAGGGTTGTCAGTGAGTGTGTTAGGAGTAGGGTTGTCAGTGAGTGTGTTGGGAGTAGGGTTGTTAGTGGGTGTGTTGGGAGTAGGGTTGTCAGTGAGTGTGTTAGGAGTATGATTGTCAGTGAGTGTGTTGGAAGTAGGGTTGTCAGTGAGTATGTTATAGGAGTAGGGTTGTCAGTGAGTGTGTTATAGGAGTAGGGTTGTCAGTGAATGTGTTAGGTGTAGGGTTGTTAGTGAATGTGTTAGGAGTAGGGTTTTTAGTGAGCACATTAGGAGTAGGGTTGTTAGTGAATGTGTTGGGAGTAGTGTTGTCAGTGGGTGTGTTGGTAGTAGGGTTGTCAGTGAGTGTGTTAGGAGTAGTGTTGTCAGTGAGTGTGTTATAGGAGTAGGGTTGTCAGTGAGTGTGTTGGGAGTAGGGTTGTCAGTGAGTGTCTTAGGAGTATGGTTGTCAGTGAGTGTGTTGGGAGTAGGGTTGTCAGTGAGTGTGTTGGGAGTAGGGTTGTCAGTGTGTGTGCTGGGAGTAGGGTTTTCAGTGTGTGTGTTGGGAGTAGGGTTTTCAGTGAGTGTGTTGGGAGTAGGGTTGTCAGTGATGGTGTTGGGAGTAGGGTTGTCAGTGAGTGTGTTAGGAGTAGGGTTGTCAGTGATGGTGTTGGGAGTAGGGTTGTCAGTGAGTGTGTTGGGAGTAGGGTTGTCAGTGAGTGTGTTGGGAGTATGGTTGTCAGTGTGTGTGCTGGGAGTAGGGTTGTCAGTGAGTGTGTTGGGAGTAGGGTTGTCAGTGATGGTGTTAGGAGTAGGGTTGTCAGTGCTGGGGTTAGGAGTAGGGTTGTTAGTGATGGTGTTAGGAGTATGGTTGTCAGTGATGGTGTTAGGAGTAGGGTTGTTAGTGGGTGTGTTGGGAGTAGGGTTGTCAGTGATTGTGTTGGGAGTAGGGTTGTTAGTGGGTGTGTTGGGAGTAGTGTTGTCAGTGGGTGCGTTGGGAGTAGGGTTGTCAGTGGGTGTGTTAGAATAATGGTTGTCAGTGAGTGTGTTAGGAGTAGGGTTGCAAAATTTAAGGGACTTTCAATAAATCGATCCAATCTGCAATTTTGCAACCCTTGGCTGCAGTGCGGACAGGGGAGAGTAGGCCTGGGCCCTGCTCCAGCGTCCACGGGTAATCCTAGCAGCTCATCCAGCTCAGATGAGCTCTTTACCTGGGGAGAGCAGCAGGAAATCTCCCCTGACCTCCAGTAATAGGATTTAATAGGTGATGAGGAGTCCCTTTGCAGCTCAACTGTCTCTCCTTCAATATCTTTTTAATTTCCGGTCTCATACAGCCCTTTCCCTCATCTCTCTCTCTCTCTCTCTCTCTCTCTCCCCCTCTCTCTCTCTCTCTCTCTCTCTCTCTCTCTCTCTCGCTGCCTCTCTCTCTCTCTCTCTCTCTCTCTCTCTCTCTCTCTCTCTCTCTCTCTCCTCTCTATCTTTTCTTCTCTTCTTCTGTGTCTGCTCTCAGGGTTGTCAGCTGCAGTATATTTTAGTTTTTTTTCCTCCTCCTTTTCCAGTCTCTGTATCCAGGTACTTGTTATATAAGCCAAACCTCTGCAGAGAGAGCAGTAATGACCTCTTGTCTTCTCCTTATTTAAACTTCATGCATTTTTATATAGGTTAAAAGTGCTCTTGTTAAAAAAAATCAAAATCATGTCATCAAAATCATGTTCTGGAATATAATATGTTGACCTGCCCAACAACAACAGAGACATGGAGTCAAAGAGATGTGTTGAGGGAAAGCATTTTTCATGAACACGTTTACTCAGCACACACACACAGAGGTAAGGTATGACACCTATAAAAGGAAAGGACCTCGCAATGAAGTAATTTGTGGGAGTAGGTACATGCATAGTCTCATAAGGAGAGGTGGAAAGAGAGGGTGGACAGAGAGGGAGAGAAGTGGAGAATGGAGAGAGAGAGAGAGAGAGAGAGAGAGAGAGAGAGAGAGATGCTCTTAGGGTTATTTAAGTCTGTATTTTTAAAGGCTCCCAGTCGGCCCACCAGGAGCCAGTACGGTGTTGGTGGGCCTTTACACCTATCTTTCTGATTGGAAACCCCCAGTTCTGAATTGAAGGACCCCCTATGGTCCCTGTCAGTGTGGAAGAGATCGAGCTAGGGGTTAACCCCTGACCTCCAATGCCTCACTGTCCATTTCATTGTCACCTCCCCATGAATCTCAACCCCTATCCCCCAAACACCACAATCCCACCCCTACAGCTGGACATCTGCCACCCTTGTCCCCCAAACACCACAATCCCACCCCTACAGCTGGGCATGTGCCACCCCTGTCCCCCAAACACCACAATCCCACCCCTACAGCTGGGCATCTGCTACCCCTGGAGGAGGCTCTGTGTTGTGCCTTTATCATCCAGACACTTTTTTCTTCAAGAGAAAATTAAACGCCTTTATCACAGAATCTATTATAAAGATGTTTATTTTAAAATGTTTGGTCAGTAGGGCATTTTAAAACCCAGAGGTGTGCAAATGTTTTTTTGACTGGTTGATTTAATAACATGTTTATAATGGCTGTGGTGTTATTGACATTCTAATGTAATCTTTGACTTTATCACCATTGGAAATGAGACCATGGTCTCAACTGGGCTCCCCTGATTAAAGGAAAGTTAGTCAAAAATATACAGTATATGTTAAGTGAAAACAATGAACATTTACCAGTCAGTATTTGTTTCAGTTTCAGGGCATCTGTTCTACTAGCTAATAGCCCTTTGAGAGGCCATAGAGGCTTGGGGACCTTCCTCATCTGTCCTACTAGCTAATAGCCCTTTGAGAGGCCATAGAGGCTAGGGGACCTTCCTCATCTGTCCTACTAGCTAATAGCCCTTTGAGAGGCCATAGAGGCTAGGGGACCTTCCTCATCTGTCCTACTAGCTAATAGCCCTTTGAGAGGCCACAGAGGCTTGGGGACCTTCCTCATCTGTCCTACTAGCTAATAGCCCTTTGAGAGGCCACAGAGGCTTGGGGACCTTCCTCATCTGTCCTACTAGCTAATAGCCCTTTGAGAGGCCACAGAGGCTTGGGGGCCTTCTCCATCTGTTCTACTAGCTAATAGCCCTTTGAGAGGCCATAGAGGCTTGGGGACCTTCCTCATCTGTCCTACTAGCTAAACCTTTCAGAGGCCACAGAGGCTTGGGGGCCTTCTCCATCTGTTCTACTAGCTAATAGCCCTTTGAGAGGCCATAGAGGCTTGGGGACCTTCCTCATCTGTCCTACTAGCTAAACCTTTCAGAGGCCACAGAGGCTTGGGGGCCTTCTCCATCTGTTCTACTAGCTAATAGCCCTTTGAGAGGCCATAGAGGCTTGGGGACCTTCCTCATCTGTCCTACTAGCTAAACCTTTCAGAGGCCACAGAGGCTTGGGGCCTTCTCCATCTGTTCTACTAGCTAATAGCCCTTTGAGAGGCCATAGAGGCTTGGGGACCTTCCTCATCTGTCCTACTAATTAATAGCCATTTGAGAGGCCATAGAGGCTTGGGGACCTTCCTCATCTGTCCTACTAGCTAAACCTTTCAGAGGCCACAGAGGCTTGGGGGCCTTCTCCATCTGTCCTACTAGCTAAACCTTTAAGAGGTCACAGAGGCTTGGGGACCTTCTCCATCTGTTCTACTAGCTAAACCTTTAAGAGGTCACAGAGGCTTGGGGGCCTTCTCCATCTGTTCTACTAGCTAAACCTTTAAGAGGTCACAGAGGCTTGGGGACCTTCTCCATCTGTCCTACTAGCTAAACCTTTAAGAGGTCACAGAGGCTTGGGGACCTTCTCCATCTGCACCCAGGGACAGTAGGCAATTGAATGAGGTTATCTCCTTCACTATTATCCCCTGGATGTCTTTGGATTTGGATTTGAGGTTAATGTAGACAAGGCCTCCCAATCTGTGATATCTAGCCACAGTGGACTCGCTCAGGGATTACAAACACACTAACAACGGAGTGTGTGTGTGTCTTCCAAACGCTTGTATCTAACCACAGTGGGGCAGCTCAGGGATTACACACAGATTAACAGTGGTAATCTGACACACAAACTCTGATTGGTCAGTGCTACTGTCCAATAAAGAGGTTTAGAGGGGTCAGCGCATGCAGATTTACAGAAAGAATCCCACATCCCCCACATCCTGATTCACATACATACACATTACAGGCATGCATACACACATACACACGCATACATATATAAAAAGGGTGGCAGGTAGCCTAATGGTTAAGAGCGTTTGGCCGGTCGCTGGTTCGAATCCCTGAGCCTACTAGGTGAAAAAACTGTCAATGTGCCCTTGAGCAAGGCACTTAACCCTAATTGCTTCTGTAAACTGCTCTGGTAAAAGTGTTTGCTTAAGTGTGAATGACTGCACAAACTTATTATATTCATATATATACCCACTACATCACACAAACACACAGACAGGAATGAATACACATGATAACAGTGAACATGTATGCAATATAAATGCAGACACTTATACACTACTTATCAGTGAAAGATAAACATACCACACATATTGCAAAATCCTAACCTCTATCCCTCTATATCCTCCCCCCTTTTCTCTCTATCTCTCCTCTGAAGAAGAGGTGTGTGAAGAGATGGAAGGACTGGAGGGGGTGGTGTTTTTGTGGAGATGTTTGGGAGGATGATTACTTGGGTTGGGGAGGGGGTAGAGGATGAAGACGTAGGTCCTGACTAAGCATTTAGAGGTCCTTAACTACTGCTTTGATTGGCATCTACCCTCTCCCTAAACTCTGATGGACCTTATCGATGCGTGTGTGTGTCTACAAAGTGTGTGTTGGAAGGAGTCTATGAAAGATAACACTTAAAGCTGACAAAAGAAAGGAGAGGAAAATATTTTCCCTTTTGGGATATATTTTTTCCATTTACATGTGTAACCAGGACAGCCAGGTCACCGTGATACAAGTCAGTGTTCAACATCCATCCATGTCTGAAGACGTTGGGAGGTGATGTGGAAACAGGCCACTAGGGGCAGCAGTGAGCGCTGATACCTTCAAGTAGTTTTCACATCTGCCTCTGATTCCAAAAGTTGCAAGTTCGAATCCAGCGATAGAAAGTTGTTTTTGAGATATTTATTTTAAGCCTATCCCAAACCTTAACCTTTAACCATTCAGAGTTAATGCCTAACCTTAGGATTAATGCCTGAATGTATCCTTAAACACTTTGAAATTTGACGTTTGCAACAACTTTGAAATGTTACGTTAGTTGCAGCTAGTTGCAGCAGGAACCATGTGTTCTGTGGTTTTAAACTATCCTCTGCTTAGCCAGGCATTATGCTAGCGGCAGGCAGGCGGTTGTGTGCTGGTGGTGGTGATAAGGGTCAGTGTTTACCCAGAGGCCAGGAGGACAATAGCAGGCCTGGGTCTGGACTGGTGGAGGCCTAGTTTTCCTGACCCCCCTATTGTCTGAGTACGCAGTGCAGTGCTGGAGTAACAGATGGCCTAGCTGGCCTGTTAAATCTGTTACCTTTCTGTGTGATGTACAATATGTCCTCTCTTCTACGACTGACTGCGGGGACACAGCATCTGTCCATCCCTCACAGACTGGGCTGAAGTGGAAGAGCAGAACACACACCCACGCATGTACACACACATTTTTAAATGGTGACGATAGAGTCCTGGTGCACCTGCTACAAACAACATGAAATAGGCCTAATGTTTCAGCAGCTTTAGCCTGGTAACCATATTGCTTCTACTTTAAATAGCTGATCATCTACATAGAAAAAGCAACCATACTGCTCCGTGCAGAATAACGATCTGGCATCGCAAAACCTGTACCATCCTCACTCTGGATTCATCCTCTCTTCCTCATGCTGAGTGAAATGTACGCTTGGTGAATCCGAAAATACAACGGAAAAACCTTGTGACAATATACCAGAAGCACATTTTTTCTCTGAATGCTATGCTCCTTGAGACAGTGATCAAGCATGGATAAGATGTTAGATGTTATGTAAATATATGAACAATGTGGTGATACCTAACCAGCTACTGTACACCAGCCACATTCCTTTAGCTGAGACAATGTACTACTAAACACCAGCATTAAAAGAGTTTGTGGTTGGTGTGTCTGTCTCAAAGCAAATACCTCCCTCCTCGCTCACAGAAACTACCACCCCCTGGTGTGATTTATCATCGTGACAACCAGGCGAAGGCCTTTAGATGGAGATTGGGCTGAATTGTGGTCATTTGCATGTCCAAAGTGTGTGTGTGTGTGTGTGTGTCTGTCTACAGGCATTGATTTATTACAGCTACAGAGGTTAATGACAGTTCTGCTCATTGCTACTTGTTCTTTCCACTGTAATGTGGTTATAAGGAGTCAATGCCGGGACCCTGTGGCTTTGTTTCCCTCCCTCCATTCATCCATCCATTCATCCATCCATTCATCCATCCACCCCTCCTGCCATCCCTTCCTCCCCTCCTCCCTTCCTCCCTCCCTCCATTCCTCCATCCATTCATCCATCCACCCCTCCTGCCATCCCTTCCTCCCCTCCTCCCTTCCTCCCTCCCTCCATTCCTCCATCCATTCATCCATCCACCCCTCCTGCCATCCCTTCCCCCCTTCCTCCCTTCCACCCTCCCTCCCTCCCTCCATTCCTCCATCCATCCATTCATCCATCCCTCCCTCCCTCCCTCCCTCCCTCCCTCCCTCCCTCCCTCCCTCCCTCCCTCCCTCCCTCCCTCCCTCCCTCCCTCCCTCCCTCCATTTATCCATCCACCCCTCCTGCCATCCCTTCCTCCCTTCCTCCCTTCCACCCTCCCTCCCTCCCTCCATTCCTCCATCCATTCATCCATCCACCCCTCCTGCCATCCCTTCCTCCCTTCCTCCCTTCCACCCCCTCCCTCCCTCCATTCCTCCATCCATCCATTCATCCATCTAACCCTCCCTCCCTCCCTCCCTCCCTCCCTCCCTCCCTCCCTCCCTCCCTCCCTCCCTCCCTCCCTCCCTCCCTCCCTCCCTCCCTCCCTCCCTCCCTCCCTCCCTCCCTCCCTCCCTCCCTCCCTCCCTCCATTTATCCATCCACCCCTCCTGCCATCCCTTCCTCCCTTCCTCCCTTCCACCCTCCCTCCCTCCCTCCATTCCTCCATCCATTCATCCATCCACCCCTCCTGCCATCCCTTCCTCCCTTCCTCCCTTCCACCCCCCTCCCTCCCTCCATTCCTCCATCCATCCATTCATCCATCTAACCCTCCCTCCCTCCCTCCCTCCCTCCCTCCCTCCCTCCCTCCCTCCCTCCCTCCCTCCCTCCCTCCCTCCCTCCCTCCCTCCCTCCCTCCCTCCCTCCCTCCCTCCCTCCCTCCCTCCCTCCCTTCCACCCTCCCTCCCTCCCTCCCTCCATTCCTCCATCCATTCATCCATCCACCCCTCCTGCCATCCCTTCCTCCCTTCCTCCCTTCCACCCTCCCTCCCTCCCTCCAAACCCAGTGGTCTGTCATTTATTTTCACTTTATATTCTCTGCTAGGCTAATTACCTTTAGGAACAGCCTGTGTAAGATGAATGACTAAAACAAAGTCCATCTCATTGGGTTCATGTAGCACCTAGTTACACAGAGAAATGTTTTGATTCATCTTGGTGTATGTATTGTATAGATATTATGTATTGTGTGTTCATGTTCATGTTCAAAGGCCTCCCTTGAAAATGAGACCCTGGTCTTAATGGTGACCCACCATTTAAAAATAAAAGTATATACAGTACCAGTCAAAAGCTACTCATTCAAGGGTTTTTCTTTATTTGACAAATTTCTTACATTGCAGAATATTAGTGAAGACACCAAAAATATGAAATAACACATATGGAGTCATGTAGTAACCAAAAAAGGGTTAAACAAATCAAAACATATTTTAGATTTTAGATTCTTCAGGCTGTATCACATCCGACCGTGATTGGGAGTCCCATAGGGCGGCGCACAATTGGCCCAGCGTCGTCCGGGGTAGGCCGTCGTTGTAAATAAGAATTTGTTCTTAACTGACTTTCCTAGATAAATAAAGGTACAAAAGGTTAAATTACATCTTTGCACACTCTTGCCATTCTCCACAGGAATGCTTTTCCAACAGTCTTGAAGGAGTTCCCACATATGCTGAGCACTGTTTTTCCTTCACTCTGTGGTCCAACTCATCCCAAACCATATCAATTGGGTTGAGATCAGGTGATTGTGGAGGCCAGGTCATCTGATGCAACACTCCATCACTCTTCTTCTTGGTCAAATAGCCCTTACACAGCCTGGAGGTGTGTTGGGTCATTGTCCTGTGAAAAACAAATTATAGTCCCACTAAGCACAAACCAAATGGGATGGCAAATTGCTGCAGAATGCTGTGGTAGCCATGCTGCTTAAGTGTGCCTTGAACTATAAATAAATCACAGACAGTGTCACCAGCAAAGCACCCCAACATCACACCTCCTCCTCCATGCTTCACAGTGGGAACCACACATGGGGAGATCATCCGTTCACCTACTCTGCGTCTCACAAAGACATGGCGGATGGAAGCAAAAATCTCAAATTTGGACTTATTAGATCAGACCAAAGGACAGATTTCCACTGGTCTAATGTTCATTGTTAATGTCCTCATGAGAGCCAATGTCATCATAGTGCTTGATGGTTTTTGCGACTGTACTTGAAGAAACATTCAAAGTTCTTGAAATGTTCTGCATTGACTGACATTCATGTCAAAAAGTAATGCTGGACTGTTGTTTCTCTTTGCCGTTCTTGCCATAATATGGACATGGTCTTTTACCAAATAGGGCCATCTTCTCTATACCACCCCTACCTTGTCACAACACAACTGATTGGCTCAAACACATCAAGAAGTAAAGAAATTCCACAAATTCATTTTTAACTAGGCACACCTGTTAATTGAAATGCATTCTAGCTGACTACCTCATGAAGCTGTTTGAGAGAATGCCAAGAGTGTGCAAAGCTGTCATCAAGGCAAAGGGTGGCTACTTTGAAGAATCTCAAATAAAAAATATTTTGAATTGTTTAACACATTTTTGGTTAATACATGATTCCATGTGTGTTGTTTCTTCGTCTTTCTCCAAACCCTTGAATGAGTAGATGTGTCCAAACGTTTGACTGGTACTATATATTCATATATATATATACAGTGGGGAGAACAAGTATTTTATACACTGACGATTTTCCAGGTTTTCCTACTTACAAAGCATGTAGAGGTCTGTATTTTTTATCATAGGTACACTTCAACTGTGAGAGACGGAATCTAAAACAAAAATCCAGAAAATCACATTGTATGATTTTTAAGTACTTAATTAGCATTTTATTGCATGACATAAGTATTTGATCACCTACCAACCAGTAAGAATTCCGTCTCTCACAGACCTGTTAGTTTTTCTTTTAGAAGCCTCCTGTTCTCCACTCATTACCTGTATTAACAGCACCTGTTTGAACTCATTACCTGTATAAAAGACACCTGTCCACACACTCAATCAAACAGACTCAACTTCTGGCCAAGACCAGAGAGGGTGTAAGGACATCAGGGATAAAATTGTAGACCTGCACAAGGCTGGGATGGGCTACAGGACAATAGGCAAGCAGCTTGGTGAGAAGGCAACAACTGTTGGTGCAATTATTAGGCTACGCCAGGACCTTGAGATGCTTCTTACGGAGCCACTCCTTAGTTGCCCTGGCTGTGTGTTTCAAGTCGTTGTCATGCTGGAAGACCCAGCCACAACCCATCTTCAATGCTCTTACTGAGGGAAGGAGGTTGTTGGCCAAGATCTCGCAATACATGGCCCCATCCATCCTCCCCTCAATACGGTGCAGTCGTCCTGTCCCATTTGCAGAAAAGCATCCCCAAAGAATGATGTTTCCACCTCCATGCTTCCCGGTTGGGATGGTGTTCTTGGGGTTGTACTCATCCTTCTTCTTCCTCCAAAAACGGCGAGTGGAGTTTAGACCAAAAAGCTCTATTTTTGTCTCATCA